>NC_090831.1:96765912-97068943 GCF_028021215.1 Eschrichtius robustus | reverse complement strand
GCATCAAGCACCAACCAGATAACAAAACAGCCCTATGAAGTAAGACGGGGACTGTTCAACTCAATACCATGGCCCAGACCAGTGCTATACATTCTCCAAGACAAAATTAAGAACCATCCTCACCAAGCACAAAAGCACAACTATGACCAAAGGCAAGCTGAAACCTGAGAGAAGATCTGCTTTACCCAACTCCAAACCTTCAGATAAGGGTTATTTCTAGATAGACAACACCTGTTTGCTATGCTTGAAAAGAATGGTGGCAGGATCCAAAGCTCTCAGTAGCTGTAAAACTCAGACCTCTTATAAAGTAGCAGGGCCACTCCTTTCTTACACGAGCCCCAAGAGAACTGACATCAAGTAAACACAGACGGAGAGAGGGGGGAAATAACTTTTATAAGAGGTGGAATACCATTGATGTTTTTATTCTATCAAAAGATTACTGTAGGGCTTCCCTGGTGGCACAGTGGTTAAGAATCTGCCTGCCAATGCAGGGCACACGTGTTCGATCCCTGGTCCAGGAAGATCCCACATACTGCGGAGCAACTAAGCCCGTGCACCACAACTACTGAGCCTGTGCTCTAGAGCCCGGGAGCCACAACTACTGAGCCCACGTGCTGCAACTACTGAAGCCCGCGAGCCTAGATCCCGAGCTCCACAACAAGAGAAGCCACCGCAATGAGAAGCCCGCACACTGCAACAAAGAGTAGCCCCTGCTCGCTGCAACTAGAGAAACCGCGCGTACAGCAACGAAGACCCAACACAGCCAAAAATAAATAAATAAAATAAATAAATTTAAAAAAAAGATTACTGTAAAACGAGACGTTGGCTTAAATGTTTAAGGCTAACCAATGAAAAAGAATAACCATCAACTAACCTTGATGTAAAATTAAGAGCCATGAAAAACATAACTAACATTATTAAAATGTCTGGTAAAAACATGAAAGATTAAGATTTTCTGCCCACAAATATGAATCTAACAATAAATGTTTGTTAATTTTACACTTTGAAAGTGAGGGTCATTTTATATATATTTGAATCAAAGTTCTAGTGGAAAGGTCAAAGCAAAATCCAGGTTTCTACAACAAACAGAGAGGTACCCAAGCCAAACATATCCTTCTGTAGAAAGCTTCTTTAGAAAAACCACAGACCTTCCTGTGTGGTTTTGTTCTGTTCACCTGGCTGGCAAAAGGAACCGCGGGAAAATAAGCAAAGGAAGTCATGAAAAACAGTCATGAATGGACTACTGTGGTTGTCCCTGAGGCAAAAAAACAGTGGAGAATCCTTCAAGAAATGTAGTAGCATTCAGCTAGAGTTTTTGGTAAGCAAAGAAAGCCACAAATTTCCATGGTACTCCAAAACATAAAATAATACTGATGTTTTAAAAGGGGTCAGCACTATTTCTACAAAGGACCAAACAGTAAATATTTTAGATTCTGTGGGACCATCCAGTCTCTCTCACAACTACTCAATTCTGCCATTATAGTGCAAAAGTAACCATAAACAACACATAAACAAATGAGTACATGTAGCTGTGTTCCAATAAAACTTTATTTTTAGACTGTGAAACTGGATTTATCATTTTCATGTATCATGAAATATTTTTCTTCTTTTGATTTTTTTAAACCACTTAAAATATTTTTTTAAAAAACACTGTTAGCTTGCAGAAACAGGTGGCCCTCAGACTATAGTCTGCCAGGCCTGTTCTATCATCTTTAGCTGATTTGACCTTTCTCTGAAAGATCTCTGATTTTCAATTAGGTCTCTGCCATTAAAAAAACTCACAAAGATAATGGATTCCATCAACAACTGCTTGACAGATCAGGGCTGGAAATTTAAGAAAACTTGTACCCCAATGCCCTTCTTTTTTAATGATATTATGAGCAACACCTAGTCTTGACAGCCCACACTACCTGTTCACTCCCTATCATGTTAGAGTTAGTAGTAAACGCTGAATCAACTTGTGAGAAATCAACTACTTTAACAGTGTAACAAAATCATTTCCAACCCACATACATCTATAGCCCTCAAAAATTCTATAAAAATGGAAATCATTAAGACCTCCAAATCTCCTCAATTATACTATAAGCCAGGAAACTTTATGCAAAGTACACTCATAGTATAAAACACAAGTAACAGCTAGTTTAGTATGAGAAAATCTAACACCATTCACCAACAGTAGCTGAAGGAGAACTCTTGAGAAACAAGAAACTTAGATTTCAAGCCTAAATGCATAGTCAACTACTTCAGGTAGCCATTTCACAACAGTACCTCATTTTTATGAAATTAAGAAGTAGGTTTAGATTATTTCTGTGGTCTTTTCTAGCTCTAAAATGCTTGCAACGAGCTACACTAATTATGATATCTGATGTAGCTCACTGAGAGTTTCAGCAATTTTCACTTTTCATTATCTTTCAGATAAGAAGCAGATAATTTCTTCTCTGCTCTTTTATCTCTGGCTTTTTGAAAGGCCAATGAAAATATATTTCTGATTAGGACAATTGCTGCCTCCTTAGAAATACCCAGTCTTAACACAGATGTAAGTGATTCAAGAGAAAATGTAATGTAGTATGATACTTGGAAGATGCTTCTAGAGACAGATATTTCTGTCTGCTGCAACTATAAAATACAAATTGTGGAGCCTCCTCATAACAAAAGCACACCATCATCCTTTAGCTACCACAGAAATTTGTCTTTAAAATTGCTTCCTTTTTCTACAGTAATCACATCCTTACTCTATACAAACCACACTGCAGTCTGCCTCCAGAATCAAGCAGACCTGCATTTTGTCCCTGCCATTGCAACTTATAAACTGAAAGGTACTCACCTCCAATTCTCATTTTCCCCATCTGTGGAATAGGAATGCCGTTCTTGGTAGCAATGTAAATGATATAATTGTGTATAAATATTGATGTCTTCTGGAAGACATCTCCAATACACTGTTAGGTTTAAAAAATAACTTGCAAAGCAATAGGAATAATATGATAACACTTTAGAGGTTTTTTGTTTTTTTTTTTGAAAAGCATACAGTGGGAAAAAGGAAGGAAATTCTGACACATGCTACAATATGGATGAATCTTGAGGACATTACCTAAGTGAAATAAGCCAGTCATGGAAAGACAAATACTGTATCATTCCACTTATATGCAGTATCTACGGTAAGTCATAGAGAAAGAAAGTAGAAGGGTGGTTGCCCGAGGCTGGGAGGAAGGGAAAGGGGAATTGTAATGGGCATAGCACTTCAGCAAGATGAAAAAAGTTCTGAAGAATGGTTGCACAACAATGTGAATGTACTTAACACTACTGAACTGTACACTTAAAAACTAGTTAAGATGGTAAATTTTACATTATGTACATTTTACCACAATTTAAAATTTTCAATAAATTTTTAAATAAAATAAAATTTAAGACACTTTAAAAAAGCATACAGTGGATACTTTGGCAGTAAAACTACTGATGATTTTCACTTTCTACTTTATATGATTTGTCACTGTTGCAAAAGTAGAATGAGTTCACTATGGAAAACATTCAACCCGAAAAAAAAAGAAAAAAGGTATTTTCACTTTATATGTAAATAAGCCTAAAAGCCTGAAAGCCGTAAAAATCTACCAGCTAAGGGTCCAGTTAGCCTTTTTTTAAAAATGAAGTATAGTTGATTTACAATGCTGTGTTAGTTTCAGGTGTACAGCAAAGTGATTCAGTTTTATATATATATACATACATATATATATATGTATATGTATACATATATATATGTATATATATATATCCTTTTTCAGATTCTTTTCCATTATAGTTATTACAAGATAAAAGAAAATTACAGGCCAATATCACTGATGAACATAGATGCAAAAATCCTCAACAAAATACTAGCAAGCCGAATCCAACAATACATTAAAAGGATCACACACCATGATCAAGTGGGATTTATCCAAGGGATGCAAGGATTTTTCAATATCCACAAATTAATCAATGTGATACATCACATTAACAAACTGAAGAATAAAAACCATATGATCATCTCAATAGATGCAGAAAAAGCTTTTGATAAAATTCAACATTTATTTATGATGAAAAAAAAAAAAACTCTCCAGAAAGTAAGCACAGAGGAAACATACCTCAACATAATAAAGGCCATATATGACAAACCCACAGCTAATACACTCAATGGTGAAAAGCTGAAAGCATTTCCTCTAAGATCAGGAACAAGACAAGGATGACGATTCTCACCACTTTTATTCAACATAGTATTGGAAGTCCTAACTACCACAATCAGAAAAAGAAATGAAAGGAATCCAAATTGGAAAAACTGTCAGTGTTTGCAGATGACATGATACTATACATAGAAAACCCTAAAGATGCCATCAGAAAACTACTAGAGCTCATCAATGAATGTGGTAAAGTTGCAGGATACAAAATTAATACACAGAGATCTCTTGCATTCCTACACACAAACAACAAAAGGGCAGAAAGAGAAATTAAGGAAACAATTCCATTTACCATTGCAACAAAAAGAATAAAATACCTAGGAATAAATCTACTTAAGGAGGCAAAAGACCTAAATGTCCATCAACAGATGAATGGATAAAGAACATGTGATAGAGAGATATAGATATAGATAGATACATAGAGATATATAGATCTAGATCTAGATCTAGATAGATATATATAGATATACCTAGATCTATAGATATATATAGATATATAGATATAATGGAATATTACTCAGCCATAAAAAAGGATGAAATAATGCCATTTGCAGCAACATGGGTGGACCTAGGGATTATCAGACAAGTGAAGTAAGTCAGACAGAGAAAGACCAATATTATATGATATCACTTATATGTGGAATCTAAAAAAAATGATACAAATGAACTTATTTACAAAACAGAAAAAGACTCACAGACATAGAAAACAAACTTATGGTTACCAAAGGGGAAAGGGGGGGGAGGGATAAATTAGGAGTTTAGGATTAACAGATACACACGACTATACATAAAATAGATAAACAACAAGGACCTACTATATGGCACAGGGAACTATATTCAATTAGTCCTGAAATACATTAAAATTACATACTGTCACCAGGAACTATACACATAATTAGGGTCAGAATGGCTAAAAGAATGATAAAGGATTGGTAAAAAGGAAGTATATTTCTGTTCTTAAATTTGTAGGGAAATACTAACTTTAAATGGCATTTATGCAAGTTTGTTTAAATTTTTAATTTGAATAAAACAGCATATAAAGAATAAAAATTTCATTCCTAACTCTAGTCTCTAGCAATGCTTGTTGAATGCATAAGTGGACACACTTGAATAGAAACCAACTCCTTGAATCTCAGTAAACGTACAAACCATTCAGAATAGATAATTATATTACACTGCTACCAACTGGTGGCAGCATCCCTAAAACACAAGAACAATAACTAGGAAAGGAACGAGTCCATTCTGAAACTTTAAAAGGTATAAGAGGGTGACAGACTTGTAACAACTTTTCTCCTTTGAAAACTTTACTATTTCCAATAAAATATGGACACTGTCCTTTAAAAAGGCAGTGTCCTTATTTTATTGGACTCTGCTATAAACAGCATAAATAGCATCGACTCTGCTATCAATCAACTATGAGAAAGATATGAGGTGGAAAAATTACTTGGAATTAGAGTAAGATTGAATTTTGAATTCTACTTTAGGCAACAACGTACCTCAATTTTTCTCAGATATGAAATATGTGAACCTCTCAGAAACCTACTACCCATATTTCATGTGTGAGAGCATCTAAATGGCAAAATGTCAGGAGTTAATATTATTTATTATTATTAATTAAATTATTATTAGTGACTTTTTCTTAAATAATAAAACATCTCTGAAACATTTATATTTATGATCCATGCTATTTGTTCATACATCAGCTTTCTAATATGTTAAATGCTTAAAGATAAAAAAATAACAAATATCTGTCCTTTGACTGAGTCATTCTTTATATGGTACTCCATCTTCTCGATTCAATTCAGATTTTTTTCCCAGGACTTTTTTTTAGGAGAAACATGCCCTACATACTTTTCATGAGCATAATTTATTTTTAAATTTATGTCTGGGAATTCAGCATACTGTATCTTAAAACAGTGCTTCACGTTAGTCATTATTTCCACAGCCCACCAGCACTTAGGCAGGAAGTGTAATATGCAAAGAAGGAACTGAATCTCATGGAGTCTGTCAGTAATGTCCTTTAGCGTTTCATAAAAATCTGATACATATATCGTGAAAACTGGAAATGTTTTTATGTTAATGGTAACAACCAATGTAAAGACAAAGAGGAAAAACAGGGACCATTTATGACTCATTACCACAGGACATAATTGAGGGTGAAGTAGATTGAAACTGGGGCTAGACTTAGGATCAACAGCTTTTAGATTTTCCACTCTGTACAATGTTAAAATAATATTACATTTTATATTTATATAATATGAATTACTAACATCAAAAATCTGCCCTCATAATGAATCATAAGTAAATAATGATCAAATAGGAGACTTTTTTTTAAGTTATTTTGTCAATATTATAGTGTAGTAACAAATACCTTCTGCTTCAGTGAAATTAGATTCAACAGACCTATGTCTTGGCATTTCATTGAGAATGTACATTCTAGGAATGTGTGTATGTTTCTTTAAAAAATATGTATACACTGAGGATAGATGATGTAACAATTAACAAAATACAGAGGCCAGTGAATTCCAGACATTATACAGTAGCAAAACACTTAAACATAGCCATGTTTTAAAAATATCTAAAGAAATTAAAAATATATTAGGTTCCCACATACTATTTACCTAAAATACTCCTAATTATACTTGAATCAAGTCTTCATAGAAATGTACTATAAATGTTTTCTTCTATCCAAAATAGCCCATGAAAAACGTCATCTTTTTAATTGTTTACTGTAACTTACACATTTTTTAAAATTAAGTACTCTCTTTAAGTTATTCTAAAGCATTACAAGATAAAAATAAAGGCTCATAGAGAGTTCTTAACACCAGACATAAAACGTTAAGTACACTAAATGTAAAATATAAGTATAAAAAAGAAAAAATGTTTTATTTCTATAATCAAAAGTCTATTTTCAGATACTCATCAACTACAATCAATGCCTATTCAAAGACAGACTTCTTAAAGGTGTATAGATTATTTAGGTCATTTGGGGGATAGTGCAATGATAACGTCTACATTTTTCTCTCTGAGAACAAGAACTTGGTTACATAAGTCCTCTAGATGCACTCAAAGAATTAGGGGAAAAGTATGTGGGAGGCATGAAGCTTTTGAATTTGGAGTTAATGCCTGAGGACTGAGGCTTTTTTCCTTTTTTGGTAAAATGCAAATGTATTTGTATGAATTGTGACAAAAAATATAACTGTAGAAATTATGTTAATATTATCCTAGGAATGCTTGTTTTACATTTTCAACAAAAGAAAAGGTTTTCAAAGAAAAAAAAAGACAAGAACTAACATTTATTGAGTTCTTTAGTATGTGTTAGAGACACTGAAACACTATGATAGAAACTGTCATATATTACATTATCACAATCATTTTCTCCATCTTTGCTATAAAATCATAATGGACTCTATGTTAAAAGGCATAAAAAAGAGTCCATCAAGAGCTCTAAATTATTAAAATGGCTATCTTACCAGAGTTTTAAAAAATTTCTATAGACTGTTCATTTCTTTTCAACATACACAACATATTTCTGAATTAAGAGATTCAACAAGCTGAATATTTCATCCTTTCTCTCCAGAGACCATGGGCAACATGACAAAATGGTAAAATTCTGAGCCAAATGGATATACAAAAACAAGGTCAAAGAACCCTTTAGCTATCTCCCTAGACCTCTGATTATCGCTGTCCAAGAAATTATTTTCAGAACACTGGGCTTTTTTCCTCCTTAATTTAACAATTTTATTGCTATATATCCAAAAGGCAATCATTTTCCATCTGGATCAAGTTATTCTGTCAAAAACATATTATCCATACTATTCAACATTCATCCACATGAATATAAAGAAACTTTGAAAAAAAGAAACAAACAAGGAACCTAAACAGAATTTAAAATAGGATACCATAAAAGTCAGGTTTTCTCAATTTAAAAAGTAGACAATAGATAATGGCGGTATCATTTTGAGAGATCCCCACCTTAAATTTGTAGAAACCACTGAAAATGGAAGTGAGGTCTCTAAAGATTGTAGTCACCCTGCAAAGACGCCCTCCATGTGACATGAATCAAAACAGTAGCAATTTATGACCTATAGACAACCCATTTAGAACCCCTTCCTAAGAAACATTAAAAAAAAAAAAAGGGCTTCCCTGGTGACGCAGTGGTTGGGAGTCTGCCTGCCAAAGCAGGGGACACGGGTTCGAGCCCTGGTCTGGGAGGATCCCACATGCCGCGGAGCAACTAGACCCGTGAGCCACAACTACTGAGCCTGCGCGTCTGGAGCCTGTGCCCCGCAACAAGAGAGGCCGCAATAGTGAGAGGCCTGCGCACCGCGATGAAGAGTGGCCCCCACTTGCCGCAACTGGAGAAAGCCCTTGCACAGAAACGAAGACTCAACACAGCTAAAAATTAATTAATTAATTAATTAATTAAAAAAAGAAAAAGAAGCACATTCTAAAACACTAATTCAGTAAATTCATCTGGCACTGTAGAAAAAGAATAAGATTTTGTTATTATTGACTTGCACAATTTTTTCATTGAAGGGATTCTACATTTAACACACACACTGCAGCCCTTAGGGAACTAGCAGAAATTCTATGTACCTAATCAATTTGAAATAGGCTGCATTAAAAATAAATTATGCTATCAACTGAAGGTAATTAACAAGCTTGTAAGCATAACCAAATACTGTATAAAAACAACAATATTGCGTTAGACACTTGAAATCTCCCAAAAACAGATATTCTTTCTTGCTTGATCTCCAGCAAAAATTACTTAGGGAAACTTCAATGAGTAAGAAAGTATATTTATAAAACATGATGTCTTTTCAGGTTTCCATATGTTTTTATTATATTTTGCCTTTAAGCAAAATAGAGACATCAGATTATATTTTGCTACAACAAGATAAAGGTCCTGCCATTACTATGGCATTGAGGGGAAAAATAAGGAAAAGTGGTCAATATACCCCCTATATTGACATTAATGCAATTATCAGTCTACCACCCACAGTTACAAAAAAAGAAAAAAGAAACATTGTAACACTAGACTGTATCAGAAACGGTCTGTGGTTACTATGACAGTTACATAAGACGTACCTTTTCCCAAGCTTGGCCCAGAAACATGTAGGCTGTTAACAGAGCCATGTAGGCTCTGTTAACAGCCTACATGGATGGCTTCTGAAAGCATCATTACCTGATCCCTGCCATTTTATCACCTTTACTAACCACTAGTCCTTTCTGTAACTCACATAGATATAAAAGCCTCTCTTTGCAGCTCATTTATCAAGTGAAAGGTTCCTTTCCAGGAAAACAGACACCTGAGCTCCAGGGACCATAACAGAAAACAGCAGTAAAACCATTCAACTGGCTTAGCATTGGTAGTTTTCTTTTCTACTTTGTTCTTTCAAGAAGAAGGTGGCCTTTAAATTTGGAATACATTCTATAAACCCATGCATTTTCCCACATAAAACTACAAATAGTTTGACTGATTTGTCTTTTAAAGCAGAGTGAGGTGCATATTGTTTGGGTGAGGACTCAGCTGACAATGATTAGACCTCCTGTTGCTTCCATTCATTTGCAGCAGAACAGTTTTTCAATCATCCCTGTGGATTTTTATGCACACTAGATAAGGTTCCAGTTTCACTGCTTCTGCACTAAGCAAATGACAAATAGCCTCTTCAGTGTTTTCCAACATCAACATTTAAATGTTCTATTAATTGGTTGCTGCTGAAAAGGACTCTGGATTCACAACACCATAGGCTGCAGAATAGAAAAAAACCTCATAGCCAGAAGCTTTAGAGAATGTCTTTAAAACATCTGAGTTTTTCAGAGAAGAGATAACCCTTTGGATACTAGGATTTCTCAATTGTAATATAACTCTTACCATCAAAAAGATCCAACAGTACTTCTCAATGAGGGCGCTATGGGTATTTTAAGCAGGATAACACTACAGTTAACATCCCTGGGCCCCCAGGTATTAAAGGCCAGTGGCACTGACCAGTCACTGTGACAACACAAAGCCTACACACACATTTCCACATGGCCCCTAGTAGGATAGCACTGCCCTCCCAACCTTAATACTGTATTTCCCTGCCATCTTAAATTTTAAGTCACACAAAGCTCAGAATAACCTTTTCCTAATAACTTTACTATTTTGATAGACTACAAAAGTAACTGGAGATACAAATGGAGATGATATAGGATATAGGACTAAGCCCTAAAGCAGTGTTTAACATGCAGCTTGAAAAAGTCCCAAAGGTCACTTTGCTTTTTTGGTCACTTGTAAAAATATTAAAGTTACCTCTAAGCTTTGCTGCCCAACATGGTAGCCACTAGCTAAGTATGGCTATTTAAATTTAAATTAAAAATTCAGTTCCTCGGTAGCACCAGTACATACGCTCAACAGATGCTTTATTATAGAACATCTCCATTATCACAGAAAGTTCTATTGGACAGCACCACTCTAAGGCTTCCTAAGAATATGACAAGGCACCTCACTGCCATTCTGCGGGATGTTTACAGCAAAGACATAGAATTCTTCAGTGGTAGTAACAAAAAGCACTTATGCAATCACAGTTCAACTCCAAACTCTTTTTAACATTTGGCTTTGGAACAAAATTCTAGACACGAGCAACATTAAAAACAGAAACTTCAATATTAGACCAAGTTTGATTAGTAGCTACAGAATGTTTCAGCTGTCTTATAATATCCATAAACAAATTGTTCTGCGAGATAACATTGATAAGTGAAATAACACTAAGAAGGCACCTAACCTTTCTTTCTTTTCCAGATTATCATCTACTAACGGCCAAACTCTGTTTTATTAACAAAACAACTATCTGGTGGCTAGTATGCCCTTCACGAGGCTCTATGTAGCCCTTTGGAACCACCGAGGTATAGATTTGCTCCTATTTGCCCCTCCCAAATTCAGAGCTGGTCCATCTTCTCTTTTATCTGTCACTGGGTTCTCTTCCTCACAGGGTTTGTAGTTCACATACTTACCACACTTGGAATTGTGCTCACGGAGGGGCCTGGAAGGCTACACTCCAACTATCTAAAATGTTTAGTATGTAAATTCCTGAAAAAGCATGTGATAAGACTGTAAAAGTATTTTTCTACCTCTCTACTATTTGAAACTCTAAGATTAAGGCAGTAATTCTGTTGTAATTCCTTTTAAACCAGAGTTTTCCAAAACTTCTGGTGTACTGAAGTTTTATTAATAGGTCTACTATTAAAAGGCAGAAGGGGGGACATTTCAATCTCAAGTAATTTGGAAAGCAGTACAGCACAGGCATGCCTGATTTCCATCCCTGTTCCACCGCAAACCGACAGGCTCTAAGACTTTAGGCGGCAGATTGCTTGGTAAACCAAGGTTCTTATCTTGTAAAATGGATGATAAGGCATTTGAGTTGCAACCCTTGGATGTACTCAAAGTTACGATCCATTTCAGGGGCTGAATACCAAGAATGAGAAAGAAGCAAAGCACAGTCAAACTAAGGAAGACTAGGAGATTACAGTCTGCAGTGCGGTCCATCTCAATTTGTAAAATAGCTTCCTTCTTACTTGGGGCTGCTTTCCATGGGCTCCCAATCAAGTGCCAACCCTTGTCATTTAAGGCTTAAAGGTCAGTCACTTCCTGTCCACTCATATCACCTCAACCGAGAAGGTTTTACTCCCCTCACTTGGCATTCCAAACTGGTCATGAGCACAATGATAATAACTCCTTTTGTTTGTGATAACTTGTTTTTCAAAAAGCATTCAGGGCAACTTAAATATGTATATATGTACATAACCACAAAACCACCTCAAAGTGGGGAGGGTTAATATTACTATTCCTCATTTGTCAAAAGGTAAAGAGATTACAGTCTCTCACAAGTAAGGGCAGAGCCAAGGCTACTGTCCAGATCTCCTGCGCTGGTGGTTCTTTCCTCTCTTCCAACTACCCACTAGATTCTGTTATGTATACTAGTCAGGGTCCTAGCAGGAAGCAGATACCACACCCAAATCAGAATACTTTGAGTAGAGTTTAATAAAAGAACTATTTACAATGGTGTGGAAAGGGCATAGAGTAATCATAACAAATAGTGCAGTTCCCTAGGACCATTACCATCCACAAGATGGAAAGAGCCAAGAAGAAATTACCAGAACCAGGAAAGTGAAAACCATAGAGAGAGTGAAATTCATATAGAGATACTGTGGCTTTCACGGAGGGGTACAGCCAGGTAACTCACTCTCCCTAGGTCCTACAATCCCCTACCAGGCTTCTTCCCACTGGCTAAACCCAACCAGAAAACAGAAGACAAGACAACTGCCTGGAAAAGTCTATATTAGTCAACTCCTAGGGTAGAATGTAAGGGTATAAAAGGCTAAAAGTGAATCTGAAGGAGAAAACAGAAGATGACTGGGTCATTGTGCTATCTCCAATCATTTATCTAGAAGGAGAAAAGAAGATATCACATATATTCAGAGCATCAATTTCTCTACAGAAGAACCACTATTAGCACTTCATGTTCAAGAACTATATATTTATTTCTGTTCTTTATTGTGGTCTCTAAGACAGACCTCCTTCATGTCAAAGTACTTCTTCTAGTGCCTTAATGAATTCCTCTTTAATAGTCTTTGGTATAAAAATATCACCAAAGGTTTTCTCTTAATCTAAAATCATTGTGTCCATTGGTTTCTCCTTGTTTGGAGGTAAATATACCTTCTCATTTAGGAAATTCTACTATAAAAATCAGGTTATCTTTCCCCAAAGACTTATAGTTGCTTCCTTTAGTCAATGATTCTATTATTTATTATGTACAAAAATCACTGGTCAATTAGACATATTTTTTGGCAAATAATTATGTCTTTAAGTTTCTTTGATACTTTAGGAAAGATGTTTTTAAATCCCAGAATGTTAAGTATATTTACTAATCAAGTCCAAAACATTCTCCTTTTTTTTTTCAATTGAAGTATAGTTGATTTATAATATTGTGTTAGTTTCAGGTGTACAGCAAAATGATTCAGATATATATTATTTTTCACATTCTTTTCCATTATACTTTATTATAAGATTGAATACAGTTCCCTGTGCTTTACAGTAAATCCTTATTGTTTATCTATTTTATATATAGTAGTGTATATCTGTTAATCCCATACTCCTAATTCATCCCTCCCCCTCTTCCCCTCTGGTAACCATAAGTTTGTTTTCTATGTCTGTGAGTCTGTTTCTGTTTTGTAAATAAGTTCATTTGTATTATTTTTTTAGATTACATATATAAGTGATATCATATAATATTTGTCTTTCTCTGTGTGACTAAATTCACTTAGTATGATATTCTCTAGGTCCATCCATGTTGCTGCAAATGGCAATATTTCATTCTTTTTTATGGCTGAGTAACAGTCCATTGTATGTATAAACCACATCTTCTTTATCTACTCATCTGTTGATAGACACTTGAGTTGCTTCCATGTCTTGGCTATTGTAAATAGTGCTGCTATGAAATTGGGGTGCATGTATCTTTTCAAGTTAGAGTTTTCATCCTTTCTGGATATATATGCCCAGGAGTGGGACTGCTGAACATCCTTATATCTACTTGCTTCAAAAGAAAATTTGGAACCTTGAAGACATTATGCTAAGTGAAATAAACCAGTCACAAAGGGACAAATATTGAATGATTCCTTTTATATTAGGTTCCTCAAGTAGTCAAATTCATAGAGGCAAAAAGCAGAATGGGTATGTAGACAGGTAAGGTAAGAGATTTACTATTTTCAAGGGTCAAGGAAGGCTGAACTGAGAAGGTGATATTTGACTAGGAACCTCAAAAAGTGAGGGCGTGAGCCATGCAGCTTTCTAGGGGACAGTGCATAGAACAGACAGTTCAACCTATGCTTTTATTTATTTTTTTTTTTTAAGAAGATTTTTTTTTTTTTTAAATTTTTATTTATTTATTTATGGCTGTGTTGGGTCTTCATTTCTGTGCGAGGGGCTTCTCTAGTTGTGGCAAGCGGGGTCCACTCTTCATCGCGGTGCGCGGGCCTCTCACCGTCGCGGCCTCTCCTGTTGCGGAGCACAGGCTCCAGACGCGCAGGCTCAGTAATTGTGGCTCACGGGCCCAGCCGCTCTGCGGCATGTGGGATCTTCCCAGACCAGGGCTCGAACCCGCGTCCCCTGCATTGGCAGGCAGACTCCCAACCACTGCGCCACCAGGGAAGCCCCAACCTGTGCTTTTAAACTGCAATTTATATAACATAGAGAAAACTGTCCACTTATTTTCTACCTTCCTTTCTTATTTTTTATTTTTTTAAGAGCAGGTGATATACAAGCTGGCTTTTTATTTTTATTTATTTAAACACTATTTTATTTATTTATGTCTGTGTTGGGTCTTCGTTTCTGTGCGAGGGCTTTCTCTAGTTGTGGCAAGTGGGGGCCACTCTTCATCACGGTGCGCGGGGCCTCTCATTATCGCGGCCTCTCCAGATGCGCAGGCTCAGTAATTGTGGCTCACGGGCCTAGTTGCTCCGCGGCATGTGGGATCCTCCCAGACCAGGGCTCGAACCCGTGTCCCCTGCATTGGCAGGCAGACTCTCAACCACTGCGCCACGAGGGAAGCCCCCTTCCTTTCTTATTTTAGTGCAATTATAACAACCTAGATCACTGTACAATAATTTTTTAAAAGGTTGTTTCCCAATGTGTGCATACAACAGAACAAAACGAAACAAGACTAAATCCTTAGAAAAATGGGATTCTTAAGCACAAACACAGCTAGCATGCTGAACAAAAGTCAAAGGGATGGCTTCACCCAGACTAGAAAGAAACTTGCCCAAACTGGACAAAAAAAGAAAGTAGAAGGAGAAATTACTCTTTTTCACTTACTCACTCACTCTACAGTGAAGTCAAAGGTTAAACAATCACCAATCTCCCCACCCCTGAAAACACCATACACACACACACACACACACAAACACACACACACAGTTTTCTATCAGTCAAGGATCACCAGATATATGAAGAAAATTTCTAACAGAATGGACAGTGACAAAAACACACTCCTTTTAAAAAGGCATATGGAAGAAACAGAGATAAGAAAAATAGATTTCTTCATTTCTTGGTTTTGGAAATCTCTGTGATCATAGCTATTGAAATAATTGAGACTAGTAATTAAAATGATCGTTGGGGGCTTCCCTAGTGGCGCAGTGGTTGGGAGTCTGCCTGCCAATGCAGGGGACACGGGTTCGAGCCCTGGTCCGGGAAGATCCCACATGCCACAGAGCAACTGGGCCCGTGCGCCACAACTACTGAGCCTGCGCGTCTGGAGCCCATGCTCCGCAACAAGAGAAGCCACCACAGTGAGAAGCCTGCGCACCGCAACGAAGAGTAGCCCCCGCTCACCGCAACTAGAGAAAGCCCGCACACAGTAACGAAGACCCAATGCAGCCAAAAATAAAATAAATAAAATAAATTTATTAAAAAAAAAAAAAAGATCGTTGGATTCTAATAGTGTATGGGAGGAATAAATCGTAATCTATAAAGTATACTAAAAATACTTTAAAATAATCAACAAAAGACAAGAATAGACAATTCTCATCTTTTAAAGCCTGCCCTCTAGCACTCATAATATTATTAGAATAAATACATTTATCCAAAAGGATCAACTTGCTTTACAATAAAATTTTAAAAAATTTAACCATGAAATCTGTACATAGAAATATGTTAAAAGACTGAGAAAAACATAGGAAAAAATTAATTGTTGTGAATAGCTAAAATATTGGCCTCAAATGAACCAGTTTAATGAAAGTTGAAGACAAAAATATCCTTCAGTATCATTTTTTAAAATATCAATAAATATTCGATTTTATTAAAGTGGGTGAACTTGCAACCTAATCTCCCACCAATATCACCCCAAATATACCCAAATAAACACTCTATTAGATTTATCAAAGCAACTAATCAAGTTGGGATATGAACTGATGCAGGAAAATACTTATGAGTCCTTCTACAGAATTATAAAAATGTCTCAAGCACTTTGAACTTTTAAGGTCAGAACAGGGTCTAAATAGCCAGTACCCCTAAACCAGCAAAGGAGAAAACAAATGTTTGGTATCAGGACTAGCTATGGAATTTTTGGAAAATAAGAAAAGAGGAGTGTGGTCATGGTGGGTGATTCCCAGTACCAGATAGAAACCGACTCCGGATGTGGGAACAACAGCAGCTCCTAGGTGATAGGCTTCCTGTGAGGTCTGAGCAAGTAGTAAGGTCAGTAATGAATGTGCAGAACTGAGTTCCAAGAGCAATCTTTTTTTTTTTTTTTCTTGAAACGACTAGTGCTCTCAGATTTGCGCAGCATTGTGCAGGATACACAAAGCACGGGGTGCCACAGGGGCTTTTTTTTTTTTTAATTTATTTATTTATTTATTTTTGGCTGTGTTGGGTCTTCGCTTCCGTGCGAGGGCTTTCTCCAGTTGCGGCAAGCGGGGGCCACTCTTCATCGCGGTGCGCGGGCCTCTCACTATCGCAGCCTCTCTTGTTGCGGAGCACAGGCTCCAGACTCGCAGGCTCAGTAGTTGTGGCTCACGGGCCTAGTTGCTCTGCAGCATGTGGGATCTTCCCAGACCAGGGCTCAAACCCGTGTCCCCTGCATTAGCAGGCAGATTCTCAACCACTGTGCCACCAGGGAAGCCCCAAGAGCAATCTTATAGGAAAAATAAGTATGAAGTTCAAGGGGTGGTGCAGAGTCAAGAACCAAAGCAAGGGCCAGTTTTCAGTAACAAGACTATGGGACTAGGCATAGAAAATCCAAGTCAGAGCAGTTTTCTTGCTGCAGACTTGAGCAGCCAGGCCAGTGGCACTACAGCAAGCCCAAAGGCCTGAGGGGGATGCACATTCCCAGTGAGGCACTCCTGCCCATGGCCTCCTATCCCTCAGCCACATCCTGGCTTCATGGGGACTTCCTCAAAACCCAGTGAGAGGCCTACGGATGAAAAATACCAAGCCCATTTAGATGGCTCTATATGACACACTCACACTCAGTCACAGTTTCTAACCCTTCTTTGGAGTGCCTCTGAGGATAAGGAAGAAAAAATATTCTTCAGGTGGACAGAATGTCAAATAATACATCTATTCACTCTGTAAGAGGGAAGGCCAAGGCTCAGAATCTATATAAATTTCTGGACACAGTGGCTAATGTCCTGCTGAATAAGCAAGGACTTGAAAGGAGTAATAATAAAGGATTGGGGGCTAGGAGGTTGGAGCTTAGGGAATGTGGACTATTTGAAAGGGCTCGAAGGATGAAGATATGCACACGAATTCTCAGTAAAGGGCCCATCTGCAAGAGAAGATCTTAAACATCCTTCTCCATCACCTTTGCCGGTTCCTCCTCTTTTTCCCAACCTCTTAAAATTGGAAAGCCTCGGAACTCAGTCTAGAACTTTTCTCTTCTCTATACTCACTCTCTCAGTAATCTTATCTAATCTCATGGCTTTAAATACTACCTGTAAATTATGTCCAAAATCTCTCTCTCCCTATCTCCAGACTCAAATATCCACCTACCTACCTGACATCTCCATTTGAATGTCTGAATATCTCCAACTTAACACATCCAAAACTAGTCTTTCCCCAAACCTCCTCCTCCTTCCCCTCAAACTAGCCTTCCCCATTTCATTTGATGCCTACTGGGATGGGTACAAGGATGCCCTCTCCAAGAAATCTGATATTTAGCAATGTTTTTTTAAAAAACTGATGTAGTTGACATTCATTCATTCTGACAGTGGCATATGAGATAACTATCCATTAGTTCCTGCTACCTAGATCCCTGGAGATGTGCTGTATTTTGTCCTTTCTGAAATCTAGTTCTTCAGCATTTCATTAGATTCTGAACATTTTCACTTTCCCTTACATTGGTCAGGCTCAGTTTCTGCTGCAACTAAAACCCCATACTGGGTATAACCACCAGCTCTCAGCTCACTGACTCTGCTTTACTACCGACAACTCCCCATTTGCCACCAAACTCTGTCCTCACTACTCCTTTCTACTTATAGTGAAGATGAAAAAGTAAAGTTATCCCACTTTCAATTATAACAGACTCTAATCACACATGCCCAGAACCGTTCTCTATGTTATCTGAGAAATTCTAAAAATTAAAATTATCTTTCACCAAAGTATTTGTTCCCAAACTGGTTATGTCCAGCTATTCATGGAAAGCACAATGAGTAGGAAATCCCTAACAGTATTCCCCCTACAGCTCATCTAAATAAGTCCTGTACCACAAATTCTGATAATCCCTTCCTCTGATCCCACACAATCTCTATTATAGCAGCTAACCTCAGCCAAACACAATTAATTATTCATGACTTCATGAAAGGAAAGGACCATGGGTCTCCTCATTTCTGTATCCCCATGTAAGGCAGCCTTGATAAGTATTGGTTGAATTTTATCAGAAAGCAATATAGAAAATGCTTCACAGTTTTAAAGCAATCACCATACTTCAAATGATATGCAGTCTGAGCTGAATATGATGTTAAATTATCTGCTACAAACATATCTGAGGATGAACTGTCTGCTAAGTCTTTCTGATCATACTGAAAAATCAAGAGACAATTATACACGGGCTTACAAAGTGCTTATTATTTTGATATTTCTAACTAATTCATGAATTAGCCTAGGTCAAATTTTATGTACATCTCAAAAATAAGAATACCATATTTACTCACCTAATTCCTCCCATCTCATTATTTTTTTAGTAAATGTCTTATGTTTAAATTTGGGAATTATATGGATAAACAGAATGATCTAAAAGAACTTTTAAGTCCCAAAAATTTCTGCCCCTAACCTCTAGTTTAACCTAAAAATATCTAATCAACAGGATGAACATGAGTATCAATACCACATATACAACTCTCCAAGGTATCGAGATGTGTTTTCCCCCAAATAATGTAACTTTATATAGGAAAGCCTCACAAATGCATGGACAAGCACCATCTAGTGGCAAAAAGAATTACTCCAGATAAAGAGATCATGGACAGCAGATCTAAATGAAATTACTACCAAAATCTAAATCATGGACATTTGTCGTTCAGGACCCAATTCTGTTAAAATGTTTAATAACCATGTGGCTAATAAATCAAGGGTAATACCAGTTTTAAGGTAATGATTAAGACTAAATGGTCAGGGCTTCCCTGGTGGCGCAGTGGTTAAGAATCCGCCCGCCAATGCAGGGGACACGGGTTCGATGCTTGGTCGAGGAAAGATCCCACATGCCGCGGAGCAACTAAGCCCATGCGCCACAACTACTGAAGCTTGCATGCCTTGAGCCTGTGCTCCACAACAAGAGAAGCCACCGCAATGAGAAGCCCGCGCACCGCGATGAAGAGTAGCCCCCGCTCACCGCAACTAGAGAAAGCCCGCGTGCAGCAACGCAGCCAAAAATAAATTAATTATTTTTTTTAAAAAAGACTAAATGGTCATTAGGACAGTCCAGGTTCAGCTGTTTTAACACTCAAACGTGAAGTGGAAGGAAGTTAACTGACGGCTGCATCGGGCACCCACACTGCAACTGCATCGCGCACCCACACTGCAGTGTGTTGGGCACATTTACATATGCTACATCTCATTTAATCCCCACAGCAGCCCAGTAAGGAAGTTATTAAAGTCTCCCCTGTGCAAATGAGGAAGCCGAATCTCAGATATTAAGGAACTTGAGTCATATAAACAGAAGTGATGAAGTCACCTCCCCATCCACTGCTCATCTAACTATAACTGGGTTCTTGGGGAAAAAAAAAAAGTAATACAACAGATGAAGTGCATACAAACCCACTCAACACTTAGTTTAGGCCACATAAAACTGACTCCAACATAGAAAAGAGAGATGTGCTGTTGGATGACAGATAATCCCTCAGACTTTGAGACTAATCAGACGGCAAAGGCACAAAGCCCATCTTAGTCCTGAACACAGTGAAGTGTAGTAGAAAGTTCATGGGCTTTGGTGTCGGGCCTAAGTACAAACCAGTGTTACAAACTAATATTAACGGAGGGTCTCCCATGCAGCACAGCCCAGAGCTGGGGCTGGAGACACAAAGGTGTCCCAGCAGACATGACCTGCTCTCACAGAGCCTACAGTCCTGCCCTTGAAAAACTTCTAGTCTAGAAGAGAAGATGATAGACAAGTGGGTCCTTCTCGCACATTGGGAGAGGCTACTTAATCCATAACCTAGTTTGGAAGAAAAAGGAGGGGCTTCTTAGAATTTTTTTTTTAATTGCACAAAGATTGGCCCCTTCACAAGAGAGACCTTTACACATGATGGATCACAACTTTCAAATTTTTCTTCTCTCTCTCTTTCCTCCCTTCTCCTCTCCTCTCCTCTTTCTCTCTCACATACATGAATATGTGCAAACTGGGGCTTGAATTCAAACTTCTTCTTTTCAGGAGACATTCCCTTTGGAACACAGTTCAATTCTCCAGGGCCTTACATCTTTGCAGATTTAGATAAATTCCATTTTAAGAACTGAAGGATATAACAAATAGATGATGGCATAGCTTAATAGAAGAGGACAGGCCAGGTCTATTGAAATTCTCGGTCTGTCGTAACTGATTAACAGATTATTTGGATCTTTTTTTTTAAAAGGTAAGAAGAAGGGGGGTAAACAATCATAGAGTTTGGTCCATCTCTTCTCTTTCTCCTCCTAAATAATTCCATGCTAAACTCATAGGGAGGGCCAAGCAAAGTGGGCCTCTATGCTGGGGTGGCAAACACAGTGGTGGGGGGGGGCAGCAGCACAGAGGCCCAGAGCAGGGTGAGGAGCTCATCCATGCATGGGATCACCTCTGCTTGGGGTGTCAGAGCCCAAGCAGAGTCAGGAGGGCATAAGAATAGGGACTGGCCCCAAATGTGATGTCAGAGCTGAATGGTGAGAGGAAGCCATCGCCCTGGGGGGAGTGGGGAGGAACGCAGAGGTATTGGGTGTTAGAATCCAAACAGGATGAGCAGGGCCTTTGAGGACTGCTCAGCATGTGGTTTCATAACCCACGTATGTCAGAGTCAGAGTAAGGTGAGAAGGAACGTTAAGAGATACTGGTACATACAGATATACTGAGCAAACAGAAAGTATATTAAGGATAGTGGGACCCAGATTTCTCACTGTCAGTGAAGAAACAGGTATGGAAAGAAAACTGGAATGAACCCTGGAGGGATTAGAATGGAATCTGAGGTATCAATGTGAATTCATGATTTCAAGAGAGCTAGATAGGAAATAAATAGATATAAAGAAATACACATGTAAATGTGCCTATGTCTATCTGTATCTATCTATCTATCTATCTATCTATCTATCTATCTATCCATCCATCCATCCATATATTCCCTTGCTCTGTCGTCTGAGATGACTGGGAGCAGCAAAACGCCAATAAGCAATAAGCACACCTTGCACCCAGATCTTGGCTTCTAAATATTTGTCTCCACTAAGAGGAAAAAGGGAGTCTTAGAGAAACTGCTGATTCTAAGGCTGGAGCAGGTAAAGCACAAGCTGAGACTGGAACATCTTAGAAAGTAATCAAGTTCTCAAAGAATGACAGGGACATGTCAAAAGGATACAGAAGCCAGCTTGAAGGGGTTCACACAGGCCAAATCTGGGACAGTTTGAGTATCAAAATAATAATCGTGATAGTAACAAATTATAGCTCACTGAATAAAACAGGAAACCAGGAGTCCACACTGATATAAAGAAATAAATAAATACACTGAAAGTCTGATGAAGAATTTATATAATTTCAAAGCTCTTCTCCACAAAATACATACTAACTACAAAAGGAGTCAAAATAACCTTACAGCAACAAATCCTTGCAGACGCAAGGATTCAAAGGATAAAAATGAGCATCACCACTAACGGGACAAATAAAAATCATGAGCTACCTGACAGGATGCAATGAGAAAAACACGGCATTGCTACTGTGATAGTCTGGCCAAGGTACATACATAACCTGCACTTAATCATGAAGAACCATTGGGCGAACCCAAATTGAAGGGCATTCTACCAAACAACTGGCATGTATTCATCAAAAATATCCAGGTCATGAAAGTCAAGGAAAAACTGAGGAATTGTTCCAGACTAAAGAGGACTAAAGAGACACAGCAACTAAATGTAATGCATGATTGCAAATGATCCTTTTGCTATGAAGCACATTATTGGAACCACTGGTGAGACTTGAGTAGTGCCTGAGAACTAGATGGTAGTACTGTATGAATTTCTGATTAATTAAACTGATTAATTAGCAGAATCCATTTATTTTGATGATTTTACTGAGGTTATGTAGGAGAACACCCTTGTTTGTAGGAAATACTAAGGAAAGTGTAGGAAATCACATCAGCAATGTCCTCTCTAGTGGTTCTGGAAGAAGAAAAAAACTGTACTGACTTTCGACTTCTCTGTAAATTTAAGATTATTTTAAAATAAAAATTTTAGTCAACAAAAAGTGAATCAGAAGTGCTAGAGGGGCCTCCGTATTGACTGTCAGTTGTTCCTTGTGACCAGCATCAAATAAAAGGGCTCGGCTTCCAGAGGAACATACACTGTTGGGGAGAAGACTGAGGGCCCCCAGAGTTCAGGGGCTGACAGGCCTGGATGTACCATAAGTAGGAGTAAGACTCTGGAAGGAAAGGTCAAGGTCCTCAGGAAACACACGACAAGGAGGTTAAGGAGCCAATGGGATATATAGGTAATGTGGGGCACTTAGAATTGGGGGTTTGGGGAACCATTTGGAATCAGTAAACTATAGGTGTCATATGGTCTCCATGATAAAAAAAAGTGAGGAATTTTTAAAGTGATTAAGAAATGAGCATAATGGAAATGATGACAGTACATGAAGTAAAGTATATTTTGAGTGGCGCGCATAATATGAAGGTTAATACTGAGTATCAAGCTAGAAAGGTGGGGCTTCCCTGGTGGCGCAGTGGTTGAGAGTCTGCCTGCCAATGCAGGGGACACGGGTTCGAGCCCTGGTCTGGGAAGATCCCACATGCCGCGGAGCAACTGGGCCCGTGAACCACAACTACTGAGCCTGCGCGTCTGGAGCCTGTGCTCCGCAACAAGAGAGGCCGCGATAGTGAGAGGCCCACGCACCGCGATGAAGAGTGGCCGCCGCTTGCCGCAACTAGAGAAAGCCCTCGCACAGAAACGAAGACCCAGCACAGCCAAAAATTTTTTAAAAATTAAATAAGTAAATAAATTAAAAAAAAAAAAAAAAAAAAGCTAGAAAGGTTCACCGGGGCTAATGGAAGAAGGCCTAGAATATTAGATTTAGATGTCTCCATTTTATTTGCTAGGCAACAGGAAGACATTAAAGGATTTGAAAGCAAAATCCCAGTACTGGAGGATAGATTAGGAGAGATTAGAGGCCGGAAGATCAGTTGGGAGATTATTGTAATAAGATTATAAAGGCTGAGATAAAGATAGAAGTAGGAATTGAAGAGCGATTCATGAGGCACTAAAATTTGACAGGATTTGTCAACTAAATACACGTAAAGGAAAGAATAGATGAAGATTATTACAAGCCTTGCAAGTGGTGCGATCCTTCAGAGAAATCGAGCTCTGCTGGGAGGAAGAGAAGGAAGAGAGCTAGCGATCTGTATCTCAATGAAAATACCCAATAGGCCACTGAAAATGCAAACCTGGAAGCTGAGATGGGGGCAGAAAAGAAATAGAGACTTGAGTTTCAGCTACATGAGATTACTGAAAGGTACAGCATGAGGAAAGAAGATTATTGAAAAACAGAACCTTGAGAAATGCCTCTTGTTAGGAAAAAGAAACTCTTTTAAAAAAATGGTTCAAGGAGGCAGAGAAAAGTGCCTTATGCTAGGCATTTTCCATTTGCCCCTCCAGCTTACTTCCCACCTTCCTCACTCTACCCTCTGGCTCTGGTTGGTTCATCCAATGGGAGACCCCAACAAGGGATTCAGAGCGTGGGCGGGGAATAGGGGAAGGACATTCTTCCCTGGCTCCCAATGTACAGCTTCACCTCAGAGTCACAGATTGGGCCTGGCTCTCTACGGAAGGCCACAGCCTTCTGCAGAGGTCTCTCTCTCCAGGTTCCAGTAACTGCTGCTTCCCCTTGTCTCTTCAGGCCTGCAGATGGTAATGGCTCCCTGCTGCTGCTAGCTCCAAAGTAGTGCACTACCCTTTATTATCAATAAAATATCCTTTTTTATTTTCCTGCCCACATCTTTGTTTATTAAATTCTTCTCAATTAACAATCTGAGTATATGATATGTTTCCTGCTGGGACCTTCATTAACATAGTGCCCTTATCTCTGCCAGCAATAATTATATTCATAATATACATCAAAGCATTTAATTTCCCCCACTCAAAATCCTTACACAATGTTCTAGTCTAGAATCTAGTCTAGTCTTTTCTGGGAGGTAAATAGGTCCATTCTATTTTTGGTCTCCTCTGTTGCCTTCCAAGATGCTGGATTCTAAGACATCAGAACTGGGATTCATCCTCACTAACCCTTGTGATAGCTGGGCCTCCAAGAAAAAGCAGATCTGAAGGCATCAGAAAACCTCACACCTACAGATCAGGAAGCAGCCTTTCCCTTCCCTGGCAAGAGACATGCTGTTCCATGTATACTGACCCAGCCTTCCTGACCCACTGTTTCTCTCTTTGAAGACTGCCAACAGCCAGTAAGTGTACCTGTCTTAGCAAAAGATGTGAGGATGGCCAGAAGGGGTGAAGGAATGACTCAGCTAAGCTCTTGGCACCAAAAACTAACCTTTCCCTGCTTACCTAACAGAATAAAATATGTTGATGCTGAAGAATATAGCAAGTCACCAACCACTAGCCTGTCAAAGAGAATCCTGGCATTGCCAGCCCATCTACTGAAACCACAGCCTCAAGATTAAAACCTCATTACCATTCAGGATTTGGTGCCCCAGTCAGCTACACTCCAGATTAAAATCACCTCTCTAGGACCAAGCCAAGCAGGCATGTTGGCCCTGATGTAGCTGCAGTGAAGACAAATGTGCAAAGGTATTTAAGGAGTGGCGGATGCGGGGGAGGGATTCACCAAAACTAAGCCGCGGGAGTTCTAAAAATCACACTTAAAAGTGAAAGAATCACACAGAAAAGACCTGAACATCTGAGTATCAGGTCATGTAAGAATGTGCTATTCTGGGGAGCTCCCTGGCAGTCCAGTGGTTAGGACTCCGTGCTTCCACTGCAGGGGGCACGGGTTCAGTCCCTGGTTGGGGAACTAAGATCCCGCATGCTGTGCAGTGCTGCAAAAAAAAAAGTGCTATTCCAGCAGGAAAGGATATACCAATCCCTGATGAGGAGGCGGCTTTTCTCCCACCTGTAAAAGAATCATATTCCACATACTATTGTAGAACAGACCTGCCTTGGCAATACCAAGCCTTATCAGTCCCACAGAAACCAGGAGTGCCTCAATGGCTGTCTCTTTGAAGGCCCTGCCTCCTTTCCATATTTTTTCTAAAGGATGGCTCCTGGCCATGGGGCTGCTGGGGCAACAGGAAGAACTGGGCACACCCCTAGAGCCCCAAACCAGCCTTCCCTTCCTTGTGTGACAGCACAAAAGGCATTAATGGTGGCCTGTGCATAGATGTCCTCACTCTGTCCACAGCCTGCCAAAGAAAATCCAATCCCCAGACCTTCACTCCACCAGCCTCACAATCCAAGAGAGAGACTCTCCTAGTCCACTGTCCCCAGGCTTTTTGTGATGCAGAATAAAAAATGGGCAGAGAAGCACTAGACCTAAGAGACAAGAGGGGACCTGAGACAGTAGAAAGAGAGAAAAGGGCCATTGAAGAGTCAATCTCTGCAATAATACACTGAGGCTGAAGAGAGTAAGGAGAGTAAAAGTCCTGGCTGACTGGGAACAGGAGAGAGAACAAAGGGCAGGGTGGTATCTGAGGAACAGCAGACAAAGCGGACACTAGAAATGCACTGGGGTTATGAATTCTATCTCCATTAAGAAATAACAGTATAGAATGAAATTCCTTTCCACTCATTTTTGTTATTGTTATCAGTAATGGCCTGTGCTTCTCTAAAAACACCACCATTCTAGGACTAACCTGTCTGATCCGGTATAAATGGGATTATATGTATTGGGTTGGCCAAAAGTTTCATTTGTTTTTTTCCGTAAGATGGCTCTAGAAGCGCTTAGTTGTCTTTAACTTCATTCGAAACAATTTCGTTAGACTGTAAGTGACAGCTGTCATATCAGTGTGCATTTTAAAAAAAGACATTAAAATTGGTGAATTTTTGTGTAGCCATTTTAATATTGAAGATGGAAGAAAAAAAAGCAACATTTTCGGCATATTATGCTTTTTTATTTCAAGAAAGGTAAAAACTCAACTGAAACACAAAAATAGTTTTGTGCAGTGTTTGGAGAAGGTGCTGTGACTGATCAAACATGTCAAAAGTGGTTTGTGAAGTTTCGTGTTGGAGATTTCTCACTGGACAATGCTCCACAGTCGGGTAGACCAGTTGAAGTTGACAGCGATCAAATCGAGACATTAATTGAGAACAATCAACGTTATACCATGCAGGAGATAGCCGACATACTCAAAATATCCAAATCAAGTGCTGAAAATCATTTGCACCAGCTTGGTTATGTTAATCGCTTTGATGCTTGGGTTCCACATAAGTTAAGTGAAAAAAACCTTCTTGACCGTATTTCCACATGCAATTCTCTACCTAAACATAATGAAAATGTTCCATTTTTAAAACAAATTGTGACGGGCGATGAAAAGTGGATACTGTACAATAATGTGGAATGGAAGAGATCGTGGGGCAAGCGAAATGAACCACCACCAACCACACCAAAGGCCAGTCTTCATCCAAAGAAGGTGACGTTGTGTATATGGTGGGACTGGAAGGGAGTCCTCTATTATACAGAGCTCCTTCCGGAAAACCAAATGATTAATTCCAACAAGTACTGCTCTCAATTAGACCAAGTGAAAACAGCACTTGATGAAAAGCGTCCGGAATTAGTCAACAGAAAACGCATACTCTTCCATCAGGATAGTGCAAGACTGCATGTTTCTTTGATGACCAGGCAAAAACTGTTACAGCTTAGCTGGGAAGTTCTGATTCATCCACCATATTCATCAGACATTGCACCTTCACATATCCATTTATTTCGGTCTTTACAATATTCTCTTAATGGAGAAAATTTCAATTCCCTGAAAGACTGTAAAAGGCACCTGGACCAGTTCTTTGCTCAAAAAGATAAATAGTTTTGGGAAGATGGAATTACAAAGTTGCCTGAAAAATGGCAGAAGGTAGTGGAACAAAACGGTGAATACATTGTGTCCAATAAACTTCTTGGTGAAAATGAAAAAGGTGTCTTTTTTTTTTTTTTTTTACTGAAAAGCCAAAGGAACTTTTTGGCCCACCCAATACAAAGCAGAAACTCTGTGGGTGCCTTTCTTCCTCCCCACGCCTCTCTCACCTGGATGGAGTCCACCGGTAAGCGCTGCCTCCAGATGGAGCAGTGCCAGTAAAGAGGAAGCACTCTTCCCAGAGAAACACCCCAGAAATCCGT
Source organism: Eschrichtius robustus (assembly GCF_028021215.1). Taxonomy (NCBI): domain Eukaryota; kingdom Metazoa; phylum Chordata; class Mammalia; order Artiodactyla; family Eschrichtiidae; genus Eschrichtius; species Eschrichtius robustus. The sequence continues at coordinate 97,041,210 of NC_090831.1, read as the reverse complement.
TTACTGAAACTCACAACATCAGCATATTCTGTAATAACCAGTCACATTTTCAAAAGAGTAGTTTGGAATACATAGCGTATACCTGACTTACTAAATGGATTCAACAGAATTAGATTACTAAGTAGAAAGAAAATTGTAAATGCACCCTGCCCACAGAATCATAATGTCAGAACTAAAAGGGTCTTTCAAAAACAGGGTATAGGGCTTCCCTGGTGGTGCAGTGGTTAAGAATCCGCCTGCCAGTGCAGGGGACACGGGTTCAAGCCCTGGTCCGGGAAGATCACACATGCCGCGGGGCAACTAAACCTGTGTGCCACAACTACCGAGCCTGCGCTCTAGAGCCCACGAGCCACAACTACTGAAGCCTGCGCGCCACAACGAGAGAAGCCACTGCAATGAGAAACCCACGCACGGCAATGAAGAGTAGCCCCCACTCACCGCAACTAGAGAAAGCCAACGTGCAGCAACAAAGACCCAACACAGCCAAAAATAAATAAATAAATTTATTAAAAAAAAAGAGTATAGGCATTTTTAATATTCTTCAGAATATTTGACATCATGTAAGCAAAAGAATAGAAATTGGTTGCTAGAGTTTGTAACTAATTACAACCATCATAATCTCATATTCCAAATTTTTGTTTTCATCACAAAAAGATTTTATTATTCTTATCAACTGACTTTATAGTGGAAGAAAAACTAATCTTTAAAAACAAGTATATAGTAAATATTTTGAATAGACATATACAATTGGAAACACAAGTTAAAATAACAATATGTCATTTGGCACGCATCAAACTAGCAAAAATGTTGAAGTCTGGTAACATCAAGATCTTGAAGATGCTGAGAAATGGAAGCTTGCATACATGACTGGTAGAGTATATAATGGTACAACCATTGTAGTAAACTGAATCATTGGTCATAACTCTTCATACCCTCCTTGTATTGGAATTATGATCCAGACTTTTCCAGATGGCTCTGCAGAATAAGCAGAGTATACTTCCCTACCCCACAGATGTTGGGCTTATGACTTGCTCTCACCAATGGAAAGTAGGCAGAAGTGACAGAGAAGTAGACAGTAGGCCAGTCCTAGATATGACCCACATGAGGTTTTACATATTTCCACTTACCTTCTTTTTGCTCTTGCCATGTTGCATGAGAAGATTGGGTAGCTATTTGTCCAAGAGAATGAGAGACATGGAGCAGACCTGAATCTGACCTTAACCTAATCTGCAGCCTGGAGCCTGGAGCCCGGTGTCTGGAGTCAGGAATCTAGCCAAGCACATTTGAGTTGCAACAGGGAAAAATAAACACTTATTGTTTTAAGCCACTAAGTTTTAAAGTGTTTTCTTGTTTTGTTTTGTTTTGTTTTGTTTTATGTAGCAGTACTGCAGCAACCTCTGACTAATACAATCACATGTAAATTAATCTGGCAATATCCAGTCAAATTGAAGATGCTGGTATGGCTAAGGAAGGGACACTTCCAAATATGTGCCCTGCAGCAGTGGTTCTCAGTCCAGTCAGATCTAACACCTTTTATAAAAACTAATTTTAAACACCCTCTTTCTATCCTGTAACAAACTTAATAATCTACCTACTCTCACACATAAATTTCAAAAATAACTAATATAATATCCTAACTCTAATATAAAGAAGAAGTAAACAGAACACAATTTGTAATCAAGGGCAGGACTGGGCTAAGGCGAGCAAGGCACCTAGGGTATAAAATTTAAGGCAAAGTCATGCAAATGCTGAAGCTGCACCTGCAGGACTGAGAGAGAGCAGCTCCTTAAATTCTGCACCCAGGCACCTCACATGCCTCACCCTAGTCCTGGCCCCGTTTAAAATAATACAATTGTATTCAGAATGCACATGTTTTCATGACTTTGGTAAAACATTTAATGAAGTAGACAGACACTTGTACCCTTACATAGCATCACCATGAATGCAACAACTACCAATGCAGGCCGATACAAGTATGTCATATTAGTGACTCAGATACTACAAATGGTATTGCTATTGGAGTCCTGAGTTTCCAAAATGGTGAACAATCCTTGGTGAAGTTCTTCCTTGCTATAGCAAGCTCTGAATAAATAGCCTTTACTTATTCCTTTTGGGTGGTCTCTGTTTATTTTTACAAAGGGAAGCAAAACTTCACTCCAGAAGCATGGGCTGTGCAAAGTGACTTCCATTTTAAGAGTACAGTATTTGAAGGGGAGAGGGGAGTAGCTTTACAGCGTAGAACTTGACAAACACTAAACCACCTCAGTCAGGTGATCAAGGTCAACATCAACAGTGACAAATCAAATTGATAGTATGTACCCATGATATGTAATGAAAATAGCATTTTACCTCTGTGGTCCTCCCTCCCCAAATCCATAATCCCAGAAAAATCATGAGAAAAACTCCTGACATATCCCAGTTCAGGGAGAGTCTACAAAACACCTCACCAATACTCCCCAAAACTATCAAGGTCATCAAAAACAAGAAAAATATGAAACACTGTCACAGCCAAAAGAAGTCTAAGGAGACATGACAACAATGTAGTGTGGTATACTGGATGGAATCCTGGAACATAGTAAAAGGACATTTGGTAAAAACTAAGGAAATCTGAATGAAGTATAGACTTCAATTAAAAATGATGTGTCACAAATGAATTCATCTATGAAACAGAAACAGACTCACAGCCATAGAGAACAGACTTGTGGTTGCCATGGGGAAGGGGAGGTGCAGGAGGGATGGACTGGGAGTTTGGGATTAGCAAATGCAAACCATTACATATATATATTCAGATATATATATATATCTGAATCATTGGCTGTAAACCAGAAACTAACACAACATTGTAAATCAACTATACTTCAATAAAATAACTTTTAAAAAATGATGTGTCAATATTGGTTCCTTAATTGAAACAAATGTACCATAATAATGTAAGATATTAGTAATAGGGGAAACTGGATGTTAGGTATATGGGAACTCTCTGTACTATTTTAGTAATCTTCTGTAAATCTAAAAGTATTCTACAAAATATAGTTTATATATTTATGTTAAAAATAGAGAAATTAAAAAACAATATTAATACTTATGGTAAAATGTTAACATAAATAATGTTTAAATACAGGTAGGGGGTCACCCCATTATATTATTTCTTGTCCTTTTCTTTATGGGTAAAATATGCCATAATTAGAATTTTTTTCAAATTTTTAAAATCCTTCACAATGAACTCCAGTTTAACCCCAACAGATTCTCACTTTGCTCCCTTTTTCACTCTCTCTTCAGCCACACATGCAGTTTTCTGAAGGCACCAAGCAACATGACACTCCTTTGTTAATACAGTTCCATTAGCCTAGGGGTTCTGAGAGCAACTGAAAACTCAAAAACTACCACCATGAATTTAAAGCTTTCTTTCATCCCCTTGTTTTGTATTCATTTGCTCGTTTGTATTCCACACATTTCACTTTGGATTAGAGCTGGTAATGTGCCTGTTTCTCTTTCCCTCTCTGCACTAAGTACCTTGAGGATAGGGACCACATCTTTGTCATCTTTCTTTTCCTCCACACCCACACCATGTAGTGGAACTTGCTAACAGTATGACTCAATGGATTTATTATTTGATGGTAAGAGACTAGAGGTTCAACATAAAAAGTCCTTTTCTACAACAAATCAATAAGAACAAGATCTGGAAAGAGATTAGTGAATTTGGCTTTGAAATTACCCATGAGGTTTAAGCAGTTCCAGGAGAATTATGAAAATGGTCAATAGAGTACAAAGAGTTAAGGAATAAAAGTAAGAAATCATCATAACCGGTTTTCAGGGCAGAAATAGAGACACAGATGTAGAGAACAAACGTATGGACACCAAGGCGCGAAAGTGGGGGTGGTGGTGGGATGAACTGGGAGATTGGGATTGACATGTATACACTGATATGTATAAAATAGGTAACTAATAAGAACCTGCTGTATAAAAAAAAAATTTTTTTTAATCATCATAAAAAGCTTGTTCAAAAAAAAAAAAAAAAAAAAAAAGCTTGTTCATCCTGACCAGGAATGGAGTTCCTATAACTACTGTCATAAATTTCTCCTAAAATTTGAAGGGAAACAGAAAATATATAGAAAACAAATGTGTAAATAACAATGAAGAAGGAGAACAGAAGAAGGAAGGGAAGAGAGACAGAGAGAGAGAGAGAGAGAGAGAGAGAGAAAGAAAGAAAGAAAGAAAGAAAGAAAGAAAGAAAGAAAGAAAGAAAGAAAGAAAGAAAGAAAGAAAGAAAGAAAGAAAGAAGAAGGAAGGAAGGAAGGAAGGAAGGAAGGAAGGAAGGAAGAGAGAGAGAGAGAGGGAGGGAGGGAGGAAGAGAGAGAGGAAGGAAGGAAGGGAGAGAGGGAGGAAGGGAGAGAGGGAGGAAGGAAGGGAGGGAGGGAGGGAGGAAGGAAGGAAGGGAGGGAGGGAGGGGAGGGAAAATAAACTACCGGTCTAAAAACTGACTCAAGAGAAAAAGCTGATTGAGTCAGGCACTGAGAATTATAGAACAAGGCCAATATTACAGTGGTAGCAGCAAAAACAGCTACAACTAAACATCTAAAATATATTAAGCATTAGATTTTGCGAGGCACTATGCTAAGGTTTTACTCATATTATTTCATTATATCCACATAACAATCCTATTATCTTCAGTTATAAATAAGGTAAATAGTGTTATGATCACAGAACTGGTACATGACTTGAACCCATACTGACCTTGTGCTAAAATGTGGTAAGGGCATGATTATACATTAGGGCGGTCAGTAATTCAGGAGTGGCAAGGCTGGATACAATTTACACAATTAGCTGAGACTGATGGGCCTCCTATAACACTGACTGGACCAGCTGGGACCTGCCCCCAGGATGACGATATGCACAGTCTGCCTGACCGAAGCCACTCTTTAATGTCCTCAACAATGGGTACCAGTGAGAGGGGAAGAAGGGACAGCGGTCCTGAGCACCAGGAGCCAGAAGTAACAATAGCGCCCCCTGGAGCACTCATGGACAGGAGTGGGCATTAACAGCTGTCATTAGGGGCACAGTAGCCCCGCTGCACCCTGTGGGCTCAGAATTGTTACTGTTTATTCATTCTAATATATCCTCTGTCTTACACTTCCAGGCCAGTATAGCCTGAGACATCCAGGTTTATTTGAGTTACTTTGTAACAGTGGCAAAAAAAAGGCAATAGGAATGATGCAAACTCATAAGCAGCAAAGTGAATCCCTTGATAATTTGCAACACTTTATCACATCATGGGTGGTTTGATTTACTAACACTCATCTTATCTCTAACAGTAACACATGATACATTAATTTTTCATTGATTTGAGAATTTTATCACCCCATTTGGGATAATTTGCTGCACCCTGAGGTAAGAAAATTAGGACAGGTTAAACATGGGCACACAACCTTGTGCTGCAAGCAACAGTTACTTGTTCTCTGGTGCCTCTAAGAAAAGAGGTGAAAGCAATGTGCCAAGATTGGGAGAGAGCAGTTTCCATCTAAATACAAAGTGGAAATAACGTAATGTCATTTCACAAATACAGTTGGGCTTCCTGCCTAGGAGTACATGTGAACTTTGCCTTGCCTAAACTTTTAAATAGTTTAAAGAAAAGCAATTTGAAAGGATTGACACTGTCTAGCTGCCACTAGTCAATGCTAAAAGGAGATTTCTGTAAAGCCAAGTATCAATAGCATTCATGTATCAATAGCATATTTTTAATGAAATATAACATATTTTATCAAAATAATAAATGACTAACAACAGCATATAATGCATTAATAAAATACTGTCTTAATATCTAAATATTTTCATATCTTCTTTTGTTTTTGCAGCTGTTACAAACAGAATAATATACATGAAAAAGGATTTTATATTTCACTACTAGCTCATGTTTGTTCCTAGAAAGTGAGCTAGACATGAGACAACAGATGGTTATAATGTTCAAGACGTGGTAGAGAAAAGCCCTTGCCTGTGACAACTGTTACACAACTCCATTTCCCCGGCTATTCCCAGCCTGCAATCACTGTACTTACTAATATCATTTAAGTTTTCCCTTTGGACTGAGCAATAATAAATCTTTGTTTTCTCTTAGCAGCTGGTCAGTTTTCATGCAAGCTTTGAATTTAGTTCCTCACCACCCTGAAGAGTAACACGTTATTTGTCTTATATTTTTTAAATATTTAAATTACTCTTCTCCATCACATATATTGTCATGGTTAAAACTAAAAATAATCATTTTTAGGAATTAAAATTCTTTTAACTGTTTTTAAAATCTACCAGAAATTAACTGTTACATTATTTTCTGAGACAAGGCAATAAAAAAAAAAAAACCCTGTTTGTGTAAAAACCAAACATTTTTAGGAATACTTTTACAGCTAAAACTAATTTATGTCTGCATATCTTTGCTCAAACTTAATTTATGTTATGTTGTCATCATTTCTGTACTTTCCCTTGAAGAAACTGATTATTCAAATAATGTAAAAGAAAAAAACTTATTCTTAAGTTAATAACCTTCTCCAATTGATTAGATTTGCTATATTCAGGCTTTTACTGAATGATAATGCATATACAACTTCCAGTTTGGAGAAAAAACAATTGAGAAGCAAGTTTCTAATATTTAAAAACTGTAATCTAGCCTCTCAGACTTATCTCTCAAATGTAAGGGTGCAATTAAAAACACTGTCCTTGCTAAAAGAGCCAAATAAGCTAAGAAAAATGTTTCTCTCTAAACCATAATGTCAAGTACTCTGAGCCTGAACTGAGATAAGCAAAATTTGTTTTATTTTAAATAAAAGATGTCAATGATAGAGGATAGCAATTCCCCTCCCCTTCCAGCAATGCCCAGGCGAAAAGTACAAAACAGATCACACCAGTTCTTACTACGTGACACTACCAGAATCTACATATATGTCACGGAAAGGGCACCAATTGAGTCAAGTGGGTGTAATAAATTGCAAAACACCCCAAGAGCATTATTTTGTTAGTTCTATTAGTAATGCCCAATAAACAGCACCTATCAAATAAATGAAAAAGATCAATTCTGTGGAGAAGTAAATTTCATTCTCTCATTTCCAAGAGAAGGAGACTAGAAACTGGAAAAGCTTAACAGAGGGAAGAAATGTAAGCATTCTACTATTACCTACTGCTAATAAAATAACATTTTAGAATGGTATTACAACTGACTTCAAAATAAAACAAAGCAAAACCCCCTCTAATTCTAGATTACACGTAGATTCAGATTCAAACTGCTTATTTTTAAAAGCCACTTCCTTTTTTTAAGAATTTATGCCTCAGAGCATGTCAACTGTTCATGCTATTTTATTTTTTACAATTTTTTTATTTTTTAAATAAATTTATTTATTTTTATTTATTTATTGGTTTTGGCTGCATTGGGTCTTCGTGGCTGTGTGCACGCTTTTCTCTGGTTGTGGCGAGCAGGACCTACTCTTCGTTGTGGTGCACGGGCTTCTCATTGCAGTGGCTTCTCTTGCTGAGGAGCTCGGGCTCTAGGCGCGTGGGCCTCAGTAGTTGTGGCACGTGGGCTCAGTAGCTGTGGTTCGCAGGCTTAGTTGCTCCACGGCATGTGGGATCTTCCCGGACTGGGGCTTGAACCCGTGTCCCCTGCATTGGCAGGCGGATTCCCAACCACTGTGCCACCAGGGAAGCCCACATGCTATTTTAAATTGTTAAGCTTTCTTACTAAAAAAAAAAAAAAAAAAAAAAAAAGAGTCCTTGCTCACTGACCTAAGAGATTCCTTTAAAGTTCTCTACAGGCTTGCTCAAAATTTCAGAAAGAGTGACACTTAACCAAGATCCTTTATTAGATTTGGAAGTCAACTTATGGAACAAAGTTAGGGTTCTCCACAGAGTATACTTGTTACTAGTACACCTTCAATTTCTTAAAATTCAGAGGGAAAACAAATATTCCCACAGATAAATGTTGCCTTATTTTGCTGAGAGGTTTAGTAACTACAATTAAAACAGTGACTCTTTTGGCCTCAGCCACAGCTAGTATGACATACTGCTAGAGCTGAATGGCCCTGTCAGTTTCTTATTTTAGCACAGCAGGTAGTGCAGGAAAGCCTGCCATATTTGAATGACTGCTAACTATAACACATGAGAAACTGCCCTGATCCACTGTAACATAAAAAACGAATTTCATTACATATGCCCTCTCTACCAGGAAACTCAAAATGCTTTATAGATATCTTTACAATGACATCTCAAATACAATAAGGATGTTGGCAGATATTATTTCATGATTACAACAAACAAGACATTCAGTAGTGTGGCTACAAACAATCCAATAGTTCATTATCCTGCTTAGTGCAATTCTTAGATATTCTTTCTTTTAATTTATATTTTTAATTAATTTATTTATTTTTAATACAATTTTTAAAGGTAATTTCCATTTACAGTTATTACAACATATTGGCTATATCCCCCCTGTTGTACAATACATCCTTGAGCCTTACACTCAATAGTTTGTGCCTCCCACTCTCCCACCCTTATATTGCCCCTTCCCTCTTCCCCCTTCCCTCTCCCCACTGGTAACCACTAGTTTGTTCTCTATATCTATGAGCCTGCTTCTTTTTTGTTATATTCACTAGTTTGCTGTATTTTTTAGATTCCACATATAAGTGATATCATACAGTATTTGTCTTTCTCTGACTTATTTTACTTAGCATCATGCCCTCCAAGTCCACCCATGCTGCTGCAAATGGCAAAATTTCATTTTTTTTATGGCTGAATAGTATTCCATTGTGTGTATATATATATATATATATATATATATATATATATATATATATATATATACCACTGCTTTATCCATTCATCTGATGATGGACATTTAGATTGCTTCCATATCTTGGCAATTGTAAATAATGCTGCTATGAACATTGGGGTACATGTATCTTTTTGAGTTAGTGTTTTTGTTCTTTTCTGATATATACCCAGGAGTGGAATTGCTGGGTCATATGTTAGTTCTATTTTTAGTTTTTGAGAAACATCCATACTGTTTCCCACAGTGGCTGCGCTAATTTACATTCCTTCTATCTCTCTGAGTTTCATTTGTGAGCCAAATAACAAGCCCAGCCTTGAGTGCTGAGCATTAGCAATACACCTCTGAACTGAGGTAAAGAAAACCTTAGGTGGTAAAGTGAACTAAGAAAAGGACCACCAGTGCCATCGATCTTGGAAAGCCTTAAAAACACCCAAGGTTATTCATGCATTCATCTTTTCATGTATCATCACGAGCAATGAACTTATGATGGAAATACAAAGATGAAAAAGTCATATTTCCTGCTCTCAAGCTCTTCCAAGTATACTCAAGAAACAGTCCCTTCCAAGAGTTCCCACCAAGTTCTCATCCTCATTCATAAAGTTGCTTTCCCATCAAAATACATGTTTTAATGAGTTCATTTGTGTTGCTTTCTTTAACAGGACAACTAGTATTATAACAATACTTGTTCTGCTTTGAACAATTTTCATTCCACATGTACAAAGAGAATATCAGTTATATAGCTGTTTATATGGGATATAACCAGACTCGTAGACAAGCCCAGGGAGCCTAACAACCAATGATAAAGCAGGCAGCACAGAGCCTGGCTCATTTAAGAACTCAGTAAACGTTAGTTCCGCATCCCTTCCTAGTTCCAACCAACAGATTTTCACTCGATCTTATTTTTAAGATGTGACTTCTACCATGCATGATCCTTAATCATAGGGAACAAAATATACCTAGAAGCACTAGTGAACAAGGCAGTAAATTAGAGGATGTTCACTGTTCAGCACAGAAAGCAAGTGCAGAAACTGGGAGAAATATAACTGACGTGAGACTGTGTGTCCAAATAATAATTAACAGGAATAATGTAACTTCACTTTTACTGGCATCTGCCACTCCAAATGAATGAATAAACAAACCAGTGGATGAATGAATTCACCAATGAATGAACACAGTTCAGAGTCAGTGAAATGGACTAGAACAACCAGGTACACGATATACGATCGCTAATATTTTTGTGCTGTGCTCAAGACTCAGTGCTAAAGGTTATCTCATTTACAGTTCAAAATAAAACTATGAAACAGAGATTACTCTCCTCATAATATAAATGAGGAAAGAGTCTTACAAAGTAATTTGTCCAAGTTACCCAACAATTGGCAACCTGGAATTTGAACTCAAATCTTCTAAATCCAATGCTCCTTTCATCTCATCACAGCTGGTATTTTTTTCTTTCAATATATATACAGTACTTTATGGAGAAAGAAGTACTTCAGTAAAATTGGCCATAAAGCTTATTTCTATAACACTAACACTATGTTCACTCTGGCTTCTCATATAAACTTAGAAATGGTTTCTATAGTTATAGAAGGGAATATACAAATACATGAACTAAATTAATTGTGCTTAAGTGTTTCTAATCACTTGAAATTATGTTTCTGTTAAGTTTCATAATGCCTGACAATATTGTTCTTAAAAATGTCCCAGCAAAGTATTTCTTCTATTACTCTATCCTTCCAGACAGACAAGAACTTTTTCCGTGTTGGTAGAACCCCAAGTTCCATCCTTACAGATAATATGAGGCACTTAACTCTGCAAATTCCCTTGTTTGAAATTCCAGGTTATGTTACACAAATTGGCTCCCAATGCAATCAATTTTTGACTTTTAACACCTTTTGTATTAAATTTGCTGCACAGTACGGACCAGAAGGATAGCCTTCTTTAAAATTCTACCCCTAAAAACGGATCAAAATGTATTAATATTTTGGAACTTCAGTAAACATTTCAAGGTAATCTTTATAACTTAGAGTCAGTAAACACAATTCTAAATCTTATAAGAAATTACTACATGATATATTACAAAATCATTTCCTACAGGACTGTGTTACTTCTGAGTCACCACAACCAACTGACATGGTTTTTCATCCATTCAACAAATACATGCTAAGCATGTTAGGCCCAAACACTCACTGTTCAAGATCCTGAGGAACCACAAGACAGATAAAACATAACAAATGAGGTCCCTACTCTCATGGAGTTTACAACCACATGGGGGGAAACCATGAGAATGCAGCAAATAAATAAACAAACAAGAACTATTACAAACAGTGCTAAGTGATATACACAGAATTCAAATCTGGTGGTATTATATGACTGAATGGTCACTGTAGATTGGATCATCAGGGAAAGCCTCTCAAAAGAAGTGAATTTAAGCAGAGATGTGAATAGTAAAAACACGATCGCGTAAAAATCAAGTAGGAAAATGTTCCGGGTGGAGGACACAGCTAGTGCAAAGGTCACAAGGTAAGAACAAGCAAGGCATGTTTAAGAATAAGAAAGAATCACAATTGTCTGAAGGACAATCACCTCAAGAATGTGGCAAAGTTCAGATAGGAGAGGTAGGTAGGGGTCATGTCACCAGACTTTGTAAGCCAGGATAACATATTTTGATTTTATTTTCAGTGAAATGGAAAGCCACTGAAGGAAGCCACATAAAATTTGGAGTTGTATTTACTAAGAATTAGAATCCAACCTGGGAAAAACATATATGTTCATTAAGTCCATGTATTTGCTTGGTTATAGACTCTGCACTCAATGAAAATTATCCCAAGGCACTGAAGCAGAATTCTGGAGCTAGAAAGGATTTTAAGGAATATAAAGCTATCATTAAACGTGTACGGAAACTGAGGGCCTAAGAAAAAAAGTATCATTCAGATTGCTTCATTATGGTTGAGAGAAATGTCTCCAAAAATAAGTAAGGGCAAGTAAGATGGCTGGGATAGATCCTCATCTCAAAGCTGACAATCATAAAATTGTCTTTTTATGTGTTCATAAACTGGACCACCACGGATTAGATACATATGACTCACCACGGAATTCCTTAAGTTTTTGTGACAGTTTCTGACCTCGATCTAAAGCTGAAAACTTAAATGAGGCCCATACCCAGTAATGTGTTTGACCAATTCCATTATTCTAATCCCACCTCACTGGGTACACCACAACTTGGAGATTGATTCATCCAATGAATGGTAAGGAACCATTATGTTCAAGGAAGTACAGTGGAAAATGAAGAACTAGAGTCTAGTAGAAGCTGTAAAACATGTATACAGAAAGAGAGACACATATACACAAACACTGAAGCATATATTAAACATACACAACCATAATTCATGCAAGGTAAAAAGTGCCAACGTGCCTCTCAGAAAATATACACTGAAAACTGGAGGAAATATCACATTGGGTTGAAAGAATCAGAAGGCAGCATGCAAGGTGGTCCTTGAAGGATAGGTGGGATTTACAGGTGGGGAAAAGATTGTAGACAACAGGCACATCAGGGTCAAAAACATAAGTAAACTGCAACAAGGCCCTCAGGACAAGAAATCCAGAGCATTAAGTTTAGAGCAGCTATTTCCAATACGAAAATACTCAAATCTGAGCTGCACCTGAAGTTATGTATATTTCCATTCAGTAATATAAGTTTTGCATCTGTATTTATCATCTTAATTAACACCAAAAAAAGTTTTATAACATAAAGAATCTTAAACTTAGGTCAGACTATTATATTTGCTTTCCAAAAGGAATGAAATAGGATTTAAAGATATTTGAAAACTTGCTTTTCAGGAAACAGACACAGAGCTGGAAAATCACTTATGCTGCTTGGTGCAAAAATGGCAAAGGTATATATTTAAGAAAAGGTGCAAAGTGTTTTAAATTCAGCATCTAAAACCTCAGAACACAGGGTAGATGAGAAAGCGCTGTCAACACCACAATATAAAGCAAGTAATGGTGCTATTTTTTAAAGATTAATCTATGCTACTGTTTTTCTTGAATAATATCATGCATGACTGCTCCTATCTACAATTAATTTTCTGCCCTTTTGGAAAAGCATTGTTTTAGGATAATTAATTCACTTGAAAACTAACAAGTAACAATATAATTTGGGGTTTTTAAAAATCTTCTTAAAAGTTCATTATATTTTCAGTAAATCATAGAACTATTTTAACATTCTCCTATCTGACTCAAGGGCAGAACATCAAAAATCAATTATCAAACTAACCACTGTGTGCTATTCTTAATATGTTTGTTTTCTCCTACGTCTTTCCTAAATTCATTTTTCATTATAAGATTTAAATTTAAAAGCTCCCAACAAAACAGAAGATGGTTTCACAGGTGAATTCTACCAAACATTCAGAGAAGAGTTAACACCTACCCTCCTCAAACTATTCCAAAAAATTGCAGAGGAAGGAACACTTCCAAACTCATTCTTTGAGGCCAACATCACCCTGACACCAAAACCATACAGAGGAGATTGGTTCAAGATGGCAGAGTAGAAGGACATGCTCTCACTCCCTCCTGCGAGAACACGGGAATCACAACAAACTGCTGAACAATCATTGACAGGAAGACACTGGAACTCACCAAAAAAGATACCCCACATCCAAAGACAAAGGAGAAGCCACAATGAGATGGTAGGAGGGGTGCAATCACAATAAAATCAAATCCCATAACTGCTGGGTGGGTGACTCACAAACTGGAGAACACTTATACCACAGAAGTCCACACACTGGAGTGAAGGTTCTGAGCCCCACGTCAGGCTTCTGAACCTGGGGGTCCGGCAACGGGAGGAGGAATTCCTAGAGAATCAGACTTCGAAGGCTAGTGGGATTTGATTGCAGGACTTCGACAGGACTGGGGGAAACAGAGACTCCACTCTTGGAGGGCACACACAAAGTAGTGTGCGCATCGGGACCCAGGGGAAGAAGCAGTGACCCCAAAGAGACTGAACCAGACCTACCTGCCAGTGTTGGAGGGTCTCCTGCAGAGGCAGAGGGTGGCTCGGTCTCACCGTGAGGACAAGGACACTGGCAGCAGAAGTTCTAGGAAGTACTGCTTGGTGTGAGCCCTCCCAAAGTCCGCCATTAGCCCCACCAAAGAGCCTGGGTAGGCTCCACTGTTGGGTTGCCTCAGGCCAAACAACCAGCAGGGAGGGGACCCAGCCCCACCCATTAGCAGACAAGCGGATTAAAGTTTTACTGAGCTCTGTTCACCATAGCAACAGCCAGCTCTACCCACCACCAGTCCCTCCTATCAGGAAACTTACACAAGCCTCTTAGATAGCCTCATCAAACAGAGCGCAGACAGCAGAAGCAAGAAGAACTACAATCCTGCAGCCTGTGGAACAAAAACCACATTCACAGAAAGACAGACAAGATGAAAAGGCAGAGGGCTATGTACCAGATGAAGGAACAAGATAAAACCCCAGAAAAACGACTAAATGAAGTGGAGATAGGCAACCTTCCAGAAAAAGAATTCAGAATAATGATAGTGAAGATGATCCAGGACCTCAGAAAAAGAATGGAGGCAAAGATCAAGAAGATGCAAGAAATGTTTAACAAAGATCTAGAAGAATTAAAGAACAAACAAACAGAGATGAACAATACAATAACTGAAATGAAAAGTACACTAGAAGGAATCAATAACAGAATAACTGAGGCAGAAGAACGGATAAGTGGCCTGGAAGACAGAATGGTGGAATTCACTGCTGCAGAACAGAATAAAGAAAAAAGAATGAAAAGAAATGAAGACAGCCTATGAGACCTCTGGGAAAACATTAAATGCAACAATATTCGCATTATAGGGGTCCCAGAAGAAGAAGAGAGAGAGAAAGGACCAGAGAAAATATTTGAAGAGATTATAGTCAAAAACTTCCCTAACATGGGAAAGGAAATAGTCACCCAAGTCCAGGAAGTGCAGAGTCCCACATAGGATAAACCCAAGGAGAAACACGCCGAGACACATAGTAATCAAATTGGCAAAAATTAAAGACAAAGAAAAATTATTGAAAGCAGCAAGGGAAAAGTGAAATAATATACAAGGGAACCCCCATAAGGTTAACAGCTGATTTCTCAGCAGAAACTCTACAAGCCAGAAGGGAGTGGCATGACATATTTAAAATGATGAAAGGGAAGAACCTACAACCAAGATTACTCTACCCAGCAAGGATCTCACTCAGATTCGATGGAGAAATCAAAAGCTTTACAGACAGGTAAAAGCTAAGAGAATTCAGCACCACCAAACCAGCTTTACAACAAATGCTAAAGGAACTTCTCTAGGCAGGAAACACAGAGAAGGAAAAGACCTACAATAACAAACCCAAAACAATTAAGAAAATGGTAATAGGAACATACATAACAATAACTACCTTAATGTAAATGGATTAAATGCTCCAACCAAAAGACAGAGACTGGCTGAACGGATACAAAAACAAGACACTTATGTATGCTGTCTACAGGAGACCCACTTCAGACCTAGGGACACATACAGACTGAAAGTGAGAGGATGGAAAAAGATATTCCATGCAAATGGGAATCAAAAGAAAGCTGGAGTAGCAATACTCATATCAGATAAAATAGACTTTAAAATAAAGAATGTTACAAAAGACAAGGAAGGACACTACATAATGATCAAGGGATCAATACAAGAAAAAGATATAACAATTATAAATATATATGCACCCAACATAGGAGCACCTCAATACATAAGGTAACTGCTAACAGCTCTAAAAGAGGAAATCAACAGTAACACAATAATAGTGGTGGACTTTAACATCTCACTTACACCGATGGACAGATCATACAAACACAAAATTAATAAGGAAACACAAGCTTTAAATGACACAACAGACCAGACAGATTTAATTGATATTTATAGGACATTCCATCCAAAAACAGCAGATTACACTTTCTTCTCAAGTGCACACGGAACATTCTCCAGGATAGATCACATCTTGGGTCACAAATCAAGCCTTAGTAAATTTAAGAAAACTGAAATCATATCAAGCATCTTTTCTGACCACAAAGCTGTGAGATTAGAAATCAATTACAGGGAAAAAAATGTAAAAAACACAAACACAGGGAGGCTAAACAAAACTTTACTAAATAACCAAGAGATCACTGAAGAAATCAAAGAGGAAATCAAAAAATACCTAGAGACAAATGACTATGAAAACACGACCATCCAAAACCTATGGGATGCGCCAAAAGCAGTTCTAAGAGGGAAGTTTATAGCTATACAAGCCTACCTCAAGAAACAAGAAAAATCTCAAATAAACAATCTAAACTTACACCTAAAGGAACCAGAGAAAGAAGAACAAACAAAACTCAAAGTTAGCAGAAGGAAGGAAATCATAAAGATCAGAGCAGAAATAAATGAAAAAGAAACAAAGAAAACAGTAGCAAAGATCAATAAAACTAAAAGCTGGTTCTCTGAGAAGATAAACAAAATTGATAACCCATTAGCCAGAATCATCAAGAAAAAGAGGGAGAGGACTCAAATCAATACAATTAGAAATGAAAAAGGAGAAGTTACAACAGACACTGCAGAAATACAAAGCATCCTAAGAGACTACTACAAGCAACTCTATGCCAATAAAATGGACAACCTGGAAGAAATGGACAAATTCTTAGAAAGGTATAACCTTCCAAGACTGAACCAGGAAGAAATAGAAAATAAGAACAGACCAATCACAAGTAAGGAAATTGAAACTGTGATTAAAAATCTTCCAACAGGGCTTCCCTGGTGGCGCAGTGGTTGGGAGTCCACCTGCCAATGCAGGGGACACGGGTTCATGTCCCGGTCCGGGAAGATCCCACATGCCGCGGAGCGGCTAGGCCCGTGAGCCACAACTACTGAGCCTGCGCATCTGGAGCCTGTGCTCTGCAATGGGAGAGGCCGCGACAGTGAGAGTCCCGCGCACCGCGATGAAGAGTGGCCCCCGCTCTCCGCAACTGGAGAAAGCCCTCGCACAGAAACGAAGACCCAACGCAGCCTAAATAAATATATATAAAGTCAAAAAAAAAAAAAAATCTTCCAACAAACAAAAGTCCAGGACCAGATGGCTTCACAGGTGAATTCTATCAAACATTTAGAGAAGAGCTAACATCCATCCTTCTCAAACTCTTCCAAAAAACTGCAGAGGAAGGAACACTCCTAAACTCATTCTATGAGGCCACCATCACCCTGATACCAAAACCAGACAAAGATACTACAAAAAAAGAAAATTACAGACCAATATCACTGATGAATATAGATGCAAAAATCCTCAACAAAATACTAGCAAACAGAATCCACCAACACATTAAAAGGATCATACACCATGATCAAGCAGGATTTATCGCAGGGATTCAAGGATTCTTCAATATACGCAAATCAATCAATGTGATAAACCATAGTAACAAATTGAAGAATAACCACCGTATGATCATCTTAATAGATGCAGAAAAAGCTTTCGACAAAATTCAACACCCATTTCTGATAAAAACTCTCCAGAAAGTGGGCATAGAGGGAACCTACCTCAACATAATAAAGGCCATATATGACAAACCCACAGCAAACATCATTCTCAAAGGTGAAAAACTGAAAGCATTTCCTCTAAGATCAGGAACAAGACAAAGATGTCCACTCTCACCACTATTATTCAACATAGTTTTGGACGTCCTAGTCACGGCAATCATAGAAGAAAAAGAAATAAAAGGAATACAAATTGGAAAAGAAGAAGTAAAACTGTCACTGTTTGCAGATGACATGATACTATATATAGAGAACCCTAAAGATGCCACCAGAAAACCACTAGAGCTAATCAATGAATTTGGTAAATTTGCAGGATACAAAATTAATGCACAGAAATCTCTTGCATTCCTATCTCATCATTCCTAATGATGAAAAATCTGAAAGAGAAATTAAGGAAACACTCCCATTTACCATTGCAACAAAAAGAATAAACTACCTAGGAATAAACCTACCTAGGGGGACAAAAGACCTGTATGCAGAAAACTATAAGACACTGATGAAAGAAATTAAAGATGATATGAACAGATGGAGAAATATACCATGTTCTTGGATTGGAAGAATCAATATTGTGAAAATGACTATACTACCCAAAGCAATCTACAGATTCAATGCAATCCCTATCAAATTACCAATGGCATTTTTTACAGAACTAGAACAAAAAATCTTAAAATTTGTATGGAGACACAAAAGACCCCAAATAGCCAAAGCAGTCTTGAGGGAAAAAAACGGAGCTGGAGGAATCAGACTCCCTGACTTTAGACTATACTACAAAGCTACAGTAATCAAGACAATATGGTAGTGGCCCAAAAACAGAAATATAGATCAATGGAACAAGATAGAAAGCCCAGAGATAAACCCACGCACCTATGGTCAACTAATCTATGACAGAGGAGGCAAGGATATATAATGGAGAAAAGACAATCTCTTCAGTAAGTGGTGCTGGGAAAACTAGACAGCTACATGTAAAAGAATGAAATTAGAACAATCCCGAACACCATACACAAAAATAAACTCAAAATGGATTAGAGACCTAAATGTAAGACCGGACACTATAAAACTCTTAGAGGAACACATATGAAGAACACTCTTTGACATAAATCACAGCAAGATCTTTTTTGATCCACCTCCTAGAGTAATGGAAATAAAAACAAAAATAAACAAATGGGACCTAATGAAACTTCAAAGCTTTTGCACAGCAAAGGAAACCATAAACAAGACGAAAAGACAACCCTCACAATGGGAGAAAATAGTTGCAAACAAATCAATGAACAAAGGATTAATCTCCAAAATATATAAACAGCTCATGCAGCTCAATGTTAAAAAAACAAACAACCCAATCCAAAAATGGGCAGAAGACCTAAATAGACATTTCTCCAAAGAAGACATACAGATGGCCAAGAAGCACATGAAAACCTGTTCAACATCACTAATTATTAGAGAAATGCAAATCAAAACTACAATGAGGTATCACCTCACACCAGTTAGAATGGGCATCATCAGAAAATCTACAAACAACAAATGCTGGAGAGGGTGTGGAGAAAAGGGAACCCTCTTGCACTGTTGGTGGGAATGTAAATTGATACAGCCACTATGGAGAACAGTATGGAGGTTCCTTAAAAAAACTAAAAATAGAACTACCATATGACCCAGCAATCCCACTACTGGGCATATACTCAGAGAAAAGCATAATTCAAAAAGACACATGCACCCCAATGTTCATTGCAGCACTATTTACAATAGCCAGGTCATGGAAGCAACCTAAATGCCCATCGACAGACGAATGGATAAAGAAGATGTGGTATATATATACAATGGAATATTACTTATCCATAAAAAGCAACGAAATTGGGTCATTTGTAGAGACGTGGATGCATCTAGAGACTGTCACACAGAATGAAGTAAGTCAGAAAGAGAAAAACAAATATCGTATATTAACGCATATATGTGGAACCTAGAAAAATGGTACAGATGAACCGGTTTACAGAGCAGAAATTGAGACACAAATGTAGAGAACAAACGTATGGACACCAAGGGGGGAAAGCGGTGGGGTGTGGGGGTGGTGGTGTGATGAATTGGGAGATTGGGATTGACATGTATACACTGATGTGTATAAAATGCATGACTAATAAGAACCTGCTGTATAAAAAAATAAATAGAATAATGTTCAAAAATTTAAAAAAAAAAACCATACAAAGATATCACATGGGCTTCCCTGGTGGCGCAGTGGTTGAGAATCTGCCTGCCAATGCAGGGGACACGGGTTCGAGCCCTGGTCTGGGAGGATCCCACATGCCGTGGAGCGACTAGGCCCGTGAGCCACAATTGCTGAGCCTGCGCGTCTGGAGCCTGTGCTCCGCAACAAGAGAGGCCGCGATCGTGAGAGGCCCGCGCACCGCGATGAAGAGTGGACCCCACTTGCCACAACTAGAGGAAGCCCTCGCACAGAAACAAAGACCCAACACTACCATTAATAAATAAATTAATTAATTAATTTAAAAAAAAAGATATCACAAAAAAAGGAAATTACAGGCCAATATCACTGATGAACATAGACGCAAAAATCCTCAACAAAATGCTAGCAAACCAAATCCAACAATACATTAAAAGGATCATACACCATGATCAGGTGGAATTTATCCCAGGGATGCAAGGATTTTTCAATATCTGCAAATCAGTCAATAGTGTCAGCTTCCCTAAGGAAGGAGGCCTGAGCCACCCACGGCTTCCTAAAAGCAGCTCTAGATTCAACAGCCTCTCCAGGGACATGTGCTTTCATCATCACAGGAAGAGGCAAGCACCATAGCGCTTAGGAACAGCAAAATTAGTCCCATTAGAACCCATTTAGATCTCCCTGAAAGGACAAGTTCCACCATAGGAGGGTCCAATGTCCCCTTCTCCCCTTACCTTCTCACAGAAGTGGCAAAGAGAGATGTACTCTCTGTGTGCTTCTCCTTTACCTTCTTTTATGACTAAAATGTACGTAAAACCACACTGAAAACAGAAGTCCAGCATCACTGGGATAAATAGTCTCCGGTTCCCTCTATCATGTGTCTGATAAGATTCAGCCCAGACGGCCTGAATCTCATATCTCGTCTTCATATTTTCTCTATCTCTTAGAAGCCCAAATGAGAAATGATCCTAATGCTAATTAACAAAGGTGTTTGTGAGAAATACTAGATTTAAAGTTGCTGGGAGAGGACCTAACAAGTTTCTTCCTTAAAAATTGCACATATTGGGACTTCCCTGGTGGTGCAGTGGTCAAGACTTCGCACTCCCAATGCAGGGGGACCGGGTTCGATCCCTGGTCAGGGACCAAATCCTAAAAGCTGCAACTAAAAGATTCCCTCACGCCACAACTAAAGATTCCGCATGCCACAACTAAAGATCCCGCATGTGGCAAAGAAGATCCCAAGACCTGCAACTAAGACCCGGGGAGTCCAAATAAATAAATAAATAAATATTTTTTAAAATTACACATATTCCCAATAGGTATTTTGCTTCTTGCCTGTTCTGTATAAAGCATTGGTATGTGGCTCTTATGGGCACATGCACACATATATACACGTAGATGATTATTTAACCTGCTTTAAGAAAATGTAGTATTACAAATGTGTGTTCTGAAATAAAAATTTTAAATGTGTATTAAATGAGAAACGTTCACATTTTTTAAACCTTACAATGAATTTTTTGGGAGAAAAAAATCAAACCCACTTACCAATTAATATAAGACTCCATGGCCTCATATATTCAAGCAACTTCTTAAAATAACAAAACTTTGGGGACTTCCCCAGTGGTCCAGTGGTTAAGACCCTGCCTTCCAATGCAGGGCGCCCGGTTTCCATCCCTGGTTGGGGAACTAAGATCCCACATGGAACTAAGGCCCCACATGCTGCAAGGTGAAGGTATCTTAGAGATATATTTGCCAAAGGCAAGGAAATCAAAAGCAAGGAAGAATACTCTGATAAGCAACCACTCTAACAGATGGAAAAGCCAGAAAGCTATCATCACTAGGATGACTGAATCCAAGGGCTGAGCAACTCCTATAAAAATGGCAAGATGATGCAGAATCCTATCTGTACCCCAGGAGTACCATCCCAAGGGATACTATGAAACAAATGTGAATATGAACATGAGTTCAAGTTAAAGAAATCAAGGTATATGAGGTTTAGTATTTAAAAGCACAAGTAGGGACTCCCCTGGTGGCGCAGTGGTTAAGAATCCGCCTGCCAATGCAGGGGACATGGGTTCGAGCCCTAATCCGGGAAGATCCCACATGCCGCGGAGTAACTAAGCCCGCGCGCCACAACTACTGAGCCTGCGCGCCACAACTACTGAGCCTGCGTGCCACAACTACTGATGCCCGCGCACCTAGAGCCCGTGCTCTGCAACAAGAGAAGCCACCGCAATGAGAAGTCCGCACACCACAAAGAAGAGTAGCCCCCGCTCGCAGCAACTAGAGAAAGCCCATGCGCAGCAACAAAGACCCAATGCAGCCAAAAATAAATAAATTAAAAAATTAAAAATAAATAAATAAATAAAAGCACAAGCACCTAACAAAATGACTACATTATCTCAAACATTCTAAAAATTGTTTTAGTGCAGTTAACAACACAGAGGAAAATGCACTTCCAGACCCCTGACTCCCGGAGTATGTAAATCACACATTAGGTAGAATACATATGTATTCATTCAAGACTGTAAGGATTTCTCAAATTACTGTGAAATTTAAAAAAAGAAAAGACCTTTCTAACGAGTCCCACAACTATTTCCAGACTTCAAGAACTGTAACCCTTCCTGCAAAATATACTTTGCGTTTTTGATTTGTCTCCAGAGTGTCACTGTTGGTGTGAGTTTTCTCTGTGGTTGTTTTTTAATGATTCAGTTGGCTGGCTGCAAGTTTAAGATCCTGTTTAATTACCTTCTGCACTTACGACCGTGGAGAGGAGACATGGCGGGGCTCACTTCTTAGCATGTGGAGCTTTATCTAAGATCCTGAACATGACTAGTTACCAACGCCTTATGCAGACGGGGAGAAGGGAGAGAGAAGGGCTAAGACCATTTAAAACCATCATAAATTCCAGATTTCCTGTCTCTCCTTTTGTCCCTTTGACATTCCGTCTGGTAATCTGACACGTCATCCATAGCCCTGATAGTACCTTCGAGAAACCCTCTCCCCGTCTAAAAGACAGAGACGCCTCTTCGCCCGCAACTCAGGGGGCTCACAGGCGGGCAGTCCTGGCCCCAGGCGCGGGGTCGACTCCTTCTGGGGGCTTCGCCGCTGGGCACCCCTGAGCAGCACCCTCACGGGGGCGCCCGCGACCGGCCGAGTCGCGCCGGGAGCGGGAGGCACGCCTCGTCCGACTACACTTCGGACGCTCTGCACCCGCAGCCGACAGCGTGTGAGGAAGGACACGGTACAAATCTGAGGAGCCCTCGGGGTTCACGCGCAGACAGCCAAGGGGGCGTCCGCGGGGATTCCCTCCCTCCCGACCTCCGTCTCCTCGGTCGCCGCTCGACGAGCACCTCGGGCGCAGCAGCGGCAGCCGCTGGCCGGGCCCGCCTGCCGGCGCAGCTCCTCCTCCGCGGGGTCGGCGGGCCGCGGAGCCGCGAAGGCCGCCAGCCGCCCTCGCACGCCCCGTCTACCCCGTCAGCCGAGGCGCCGCGTCCTTGGCGGGTGGCCGCGGGTGGCCGCGGGCATCCGGTGCGCGGGACCCGGCACGTCCTCGAGCGCGCGCCCGGCCGCCCCCGCTGGTCGCGGCCCCGGGCGAGTTGCACTAACTTTCCGGGGCGGGGGAGGGGCGAGCGCCGCGGGCCCGGCTGCCCGGGCCTTACCTGTGCTCAAATTGTCGTTGATTTTCAAGGGCACCCGCAGGATGTAGACCAGGAAGAGGACGATGAAGAACCATACGGTCCAGAGATAAGTCCAAGACCAAACTATGCAGGACTTGAGCTGCTCCAGAAAGCCCGTGCCCGCTTCAGCCATTTTTCCGGCGCTGCTCTCTGCTGCCGCGGCTCTCGGTGTCTGCAGGGATGATTCACCGGCCCGGAGGCGCCGCTCGCGCCGCCCGCGCCGCCGCTGCCGCCGCCGCGGCCCCGGCGCCCCCGGAGCTCGCCCGTCGCCCGGGACGCGGGCGCGGCGGGAAATCGCGCGCGAGCCGCGGGCGCGCTTGCCTTTTTTTCCCAGCCTTAATGCTAACTCTCTGAAGGCCCCCACAAGTGGCTTTCGTGGAAGGATCACGTGGCCCTTGCCCCTCACGTTCTGATGCCATTTATATTATCCTAATATTTAGAAAGACAAGCCAAGTGGCGCGCCGAGGGAAACTCTTGACATATGTTGAGGGTTTCCTGTATGTCAGGCACTGTTCCAAGGTCTGTATAATCTCACCTAATTCCTTCAACAGTCTCCATTATATAGATAAGGGAAACTGAGGCACAAAGTGACTGAGCAGTTTACCTTCACCTCGAGCCAAAATTCATTTGCAGTGCGATGGATGCCAGCGTACGAGGTCTTAAACGCAACGCTCTACTCCTTTCTCTCAGAATTTAGGTTCAGAGGGATGAATAAACCCGGAGCAACTAGAAAAAAATTAGATGTGCTCCTGTCACTGGTTAGTAGGCCTGAAGATAAATCATTCTGTTAAGCAAGATTTGGGTTGCACACTATTTACCTTTGTTTTGTCTTCCTTGAAGCCGCACAGGGGGTTTCCAGAGACATCTTGACAAGAAGAATGTTTATCTTCCAATCTGGGGGGTGATGACAGTTCAAACAACTCTCAGCCTGTATTTAATATAAACAATTCTCCGGGATAATTTTGGCTTACTCTGAACTGGCTACTTTAAACAAGAAGTAAATTATAAACGTTTTTTGTCTGTACTGAATGAAACGTTGCCTTTACCAAATGAAAATTTAAACTCCGTTTCTGTCCATAAATAATTTCACTTTCTATGTATTGGATAGTAATAAAGCAATGGCAGGTAACCCAATCTACAGCCAAGACATTTTTAGAATTCTGAGCATTAAAGAGAATATTTTATTATAAATTTTGTTTTGCTTACTTGTCGTTTCCGCATAATAAAACAAGCTCCTTTAACTTTTTACATGTATTTTATGTATTATGGCATACATAATAGAACTACTCTTACATTTTCACTAATTCCGATCTCACTCTCAGCTACTGGTTTCTCCATATATTTGATCTACTAGAGCGGTGAGACAGGCAAGGATAAGAGAAATTGACACACACATACTTTTTTATAGATATTTATTGCAGCATACTACCAAACAATTTTTTATGTAACAATGATGCCTGGATTCTCAGTAGAATAAAACAACATGAGTACATGAAACATCTATTTTATGTGATGATTAAGTAACCCACCAGATTCTCTACAATAGGTTTGCCTACTTAATTTAAGTGAATAGCCTGAGGCCTGACTTTTTGCTGTCAGTGAACCTCAAAGAAGGGACATAAATCTGACTCAGTTGAGCCACAGTTTTTTGATTATCTACTAGGAGATCCTGTAGGGTCAGCCCTGTCTTATTCATCATTGCCTCTCCCTGATGTGCAGCCAGAGATGGGGGTTGGGGTTGGAGACATGTCTTTGTGCTCGGATACAGAATTGAGTGAGAACAAGATCTTGTGAGAGCCTCAGCTGCTTCAATATGGCTGGAGTGCAGGCTCTACATGGAGTAGTGTTGAGAGGGATAAAGCTGAAGAGTGTCTGATCTTGAAGGGCCTTGTAGAAATGCTAAGGTGTTCACGGTTATTTGGCATTGCACACACTAATCCAAATGACCAAGATTTATGTAGGTGGAAATTACATATTAAGGAAGTGGAACTGACAGGCCTTCGTGACTGGTAGTATAGGCAGGGTAAAGATAAAGAGTGAAGGGTGGCTGTTGAGTGGGACCATTCATGAAATAGTGACATCCCAGATATGTCCCACCACCACTTGACCATCTCTCAGTGGGCTGGTGCACAGTCACCCCAAGGTCATCATATCCAAAAGTGAACTCATTACTTCCTCACCCCCAACTGCTCTTCCTTCTAGAGTTCCATCAGGGAATGGGCATCACCCTTCCAGCTCCCTAATTCAGGAATCTGAGGATCATGCCACCCAGATTCCTCCCTCTCCCTCACCTCCTTTCCTCCTCACATTCAATTGGGCATCAATACTTCAAGGTGGGACTTCCCTGGTGGCGCAGTGGTTAACAATCCACCTGCCAATGCAGGGGAAACAGTTCGAGCCCTGGTCCTGGTCGAAGATCCCACATGCCTCAGAGGAACTAAGCGCATGCGCCACAACTACTGAGCCTGCGCTCTAGAGCCTGCGAGCCACAACTACTGAGCCCATGTGCCACAACTACTGAGCCTGCGCTCTAAAGCCTGCGAGCCACACTGCTGAGCCCGCCGTGCCACAACTACTGAAGCCCGTGTGCCTAGAGCCCATGCTCCACAACAAGAGAAACCACCTCAATGAGAAGCCCGTGTACTGCAACGAAGAGTAGCCCCTGCTCACCGCAACTAGAGAAAGCCCGCACACAGCAACAAAGACCCAACACAGCCAAAAATAAATAAAAATAAAATAAATCAATTTAAAAAAAACTTATTACTCTATTCTTCACTAAGCTACTCAGTATCTTTACTCTTGGGAAGATACTGTAAGATGGGCTGGTTTTTCAGTTGCACTTTAAATAGTGTAGAAATGATAATAGTGTACTTTTCTTTTTATTCTTGATACTCAAACCCAAGAGGGTTTTTTTTAATACAGCACTTTTAATCAAAATAAAAATTCATTGTCTGAAATTTTCTATATATGTAAAATAGCATCAGTTATCCCAACTTTATTATTTTATTTTAAAACTGCATGTTTTTGGTCCATGACTGGCTAGAGTTTCAGGAACCAGAGTCACATCTAGACATTTCTTTGCTAAAAATTACAGGATTTCAAAAATACCCAGAACCAGTAATAACCATCATATAAAATAATTCCAAGAGAAATACAAAAATAATATGCTATTTACTGGCTATGTCATGTCATGTTATTTTGTGGTTTTGGCTTCAAATTTCAAGTTCATGCACACAGACCTCCAAAGCACCTGACAAATTTAGACTCCTCAGTTAACAATCTGTTGCATTGGAAAAAATCCAGAAATTGGGTTAAACTGATGATATAGAATTATTGGTAGAATTAAGAAAAATCGGATAGTCATGATATAAGCTTAAATTTGTTTTTATTGACACAGACCATTTATTCTTTAATTTCTGATAATTAATTCCATTCTTTAACCAAGAGGTATTCCCTTACACTTTATCAGTTACATTTCATCTTGTTCTCATTTCTAATGTGGAACTATACTTAGGCATGCAAATTAAAGTGAAAATTTCACAATCATCTGGTGTATTTGGCCTGTGTGGAAACCTAATCTAAAAAAGAGGAAAAAAGAAAAATCAGATTTTTTTATCTTAAAGCACATTTCAGGCTAGTCTGAAGTAATGCACTTGCCCACTCCATCTTCTAACCTCTCTTCTTTACTTTGTCTTGCAAAAATTATTCCAGGTTTTCCTTTTATTCTGAGTTGCAATGCTATTGCATGGCTGCTAAATTTAGCACCTTATGAACATTTAACTGTAATGGGATTTATTGCCTTGTTAATAATGACAGTTAGTGAATATGGATTATAATTGAAACTGTGGCTTCCCTTGAGTTTTTCCTCCCCCTCAAAATTATCTTTATAATACTATTTTTACAGTATAATTTTTTCTCTTTGATCAGAGTTTGTCATTCAGCCTTTGAGCTGAAGATGTCCACATAATCAAACCAATTTGAATTAACTTGTCAAGTTTGACTGATTGGACACACTGTAGGAAATAACTTGCTATAGCCTAGATTTAATTATCTGTACTTCTATTTCTCATATGCATTTCATATTACACTTTTATTCCAACAGAGGCTCTTATCTTGGGCTACCATGTTTAGACACATTTATCAAGTATTCTTTATAGATTTGTTCATTGACCCCTGTTCTTTTATCAGATACCCTCCGGAGACTTACACAGGCCTTGAATGCTGAATTGATTTGAAATGACTATGTATATTGAGCTGAAGAGTGAGGGGCTAGGGTTATTTGAATTTTGACCTCTCAGACAAGTTGGTTATCTAGACTTAAAAAATGTAAGCGCTTTGTGATTTTCATGTAAGAAGGAACCAAGGAATGTAAATGATGGGGAAATACTTCTATTTGAGGAGGAAGCCTCTAACAGACTCATTAGCTGGCTTCCCATCACTGAGATCACTGGGAGTATTCTAAAAGATGTTTGGCTGACACCAGCCTCATCTGTAAAATGGGAACAATAACAGCTTTTGTTTGTCATGTAAGAAGCGATCCTTGTACAATGTGGGAGGTTGCATGAGGTTTGCTGGGACTTTCCTAGTTTTAAAACTGAAAGTCCTGTGTCCTGGGAACCCCCTCAGTCACAGCTGGGCTAAATGACCTCTGAGTTTTCTTTCAAGTCATAAGATTCTAAGATGCAGGGCCTACCCCAGGCAAACTGAGAGGTAGAAGGACGTTTATTTTCCACACCTCCTAGCAGGCCTTCTCTCTTCCTTAGCTGCCTAGCGCCTTTATTTCCTTCCCTTGTCTACTCTCAAAATATGCTCTCCTATCGAGTTATTTACACGTAAACAAAATTTATGTCAACTGAAAAAGTTACTCTTCCAAGTGCTATTAAAAGATACCAGATATCAAAGCCATAAAAGAAAATGATGCTTCTCAATGTTTTCAGGCATCAGCATATCTTGGGAGTCTAGCGCCCTTAAGGAACCTTACAATATGCTGATAAGCTTAATTCCAGCATACAAAGTAAGAATAAATAAATATATGACTATATTATACATCTGCAATAAAAAAAGTCATAGCTAAGAGCATGTATCCATTAAACAAAGTTAGCAGACAAGCTGAAAAAAAATCTATACCTTAACTGTTTCTTTTTGCTAATTTTTTATTCATCTGTTTTATTGTTTACTAGGACTGGAAAATAAATAACAGCAATAGGCAAAGATTTAATTAAAATGTACTTGAAAGACATTTAAATTTGAGAAAACTGTCTATTCTCTTTTTTACAAAATACGGTTGCCATTTTAGTCCAGGCCAACAGTGAAAAATATATATATTTAACTCACTCTCAAACTATGTATATCTATTTACAAGTTAGTATGCTCCACATATCAATATACTATGTACATACACAATGAAAATAAATATATAAGCTTTTCAAAGATGAGTTGAACATAAATATAAGTTTTAGCATTCCCTCCCTAAAACTCAACAGACTATATATGTACTCCTGGACTGCCTACACCCCACTAAGGATCAGTGGTTTAGAGAACTTATATATTGACTGTTATTTCATTATTGCCAAGTTGCCTTAAATCACATAACAACATTGCTGCCTATTGCGGATAATACTAAAATAATTTGGGACAGAGATCTCATTCTGCTACCTCATCTGAGCACCCTCAGCAGTTCCACTCTTATTGAAGCCTCATCCTATCGCCCATCGCAATTGCTTCAGTTCATCAGTATATACTGCTTATGTCTGAACCTCTATGGGGGCTATATGTTTCCAGAAGTCTCCTTAGTTTATGTATAAATCATTGGATGCAAATATAGACCAGGAGTGGGGGAGATTGTTACCTAACTCCACAAAGTTTTATCTTTTCTCTCTCAGCTCACATCCAGCAGGGATTTTTTTTTTTTTTTAATGTAATGCTGTTAGATAATGGCAATCACTTTGATTTTAGAATTTTTATTTTATTCTTTATTTAGATTCCAATTCTTTAAATGAGTAAGAAATTCTTTTTATCCATATCTTTTTCTCTATTCTCTTGAATATATTAATCATAGTTATTCTAAAGTCCACATCTATTAACTTCAGTATCTAGATCACCTGTGGCTCTATTGTTATTGTGTATTTGGTTTTTTTTTTCTTCCTCTCTTGGCTTTATTTTGATATGTCTAAGAATTTTTTAATGATGCTTAACACTGTGTATAAAAATAATTATAGAGGCTGTTCCAGATGATGTTATCATCTACTAGAGAGGGTTTACCCTTTTCCTCTGCTAGGCAGAGCAGGGGTGTTAAAAGTGAGTTTTTATTTATGAAATTAGTGGCAGTCAAGATATGAAATTGGTTAAAATATTTTAAAGATACACTGTCCAGGGTTCCAAAAAGAAACAATAGGGGGAGGGTGGTGCAAAGAGCATGATTCCTAAACACTTCTGGGACTAGTTGATAACTGGAAGGTTTCTGGTTACCTCATGCCAACTATATGGTTAACTGAATCCTGTTTCTTTCATGCAGTTTTTTCATGTAAGGGTGGCAGAGCACCTAAAATTTCAGAAAGTGGGGACTTTATCCAGCTTACAGAACAAGTTATATAAATTCTTTTAATATTTGTTTCTAATAAATGCTTGGGCATATGTCAGAATTTGGCCTGAGACTAGCTTTCATCCTAAGATACTACCTGGTAGCTATGATGTTGAGGCTGTAAGGAAAGGAGAGGGGGAAGACCTATAGCTACATATGACTATTCATAGCAATTGACAACAACCAAAAAAAAAAAAAAAAAAAAACAACCCAGTGCACATGCCCAAATTGGCTATGGTCAGTTCACAACTTGAGCCAAAACAATCACAATAACGTTTAGAAAATAAAGAAAATTAGACAAAAATAATGAAGAACCATGACCCTATACACCTTCTGTTAGTTAACATTTTAGTATATTTCCCTCAATCAGTTTTTCCATGGCTACTTTTTACATTGTTCTAATCATCCCCTAATTTTATTGTTGCAGACTACTCTTACATATTATTATTAAAAGATTTCTCCATATTATTATATAGTCTTCAAAAGCATCATATTTTATTTAATGATTGCATGATATTCCATACAACATAGAATTTTTAAACCATTCCATGACTACTTACTAATATTTTGCTATTTTAAGTCATTCCATAATGAATATCACTGCATTTATAACTTTCTATTTTTAAATTTAGGGTTATTTTATTGGGATAGATATGCAGAGGTGGATTCGGTGGTCAAAGTTAAGAACACTTTAAAGTTCCTTGACACATGCTGCCCACTTGCTCTTCAAAAGCAATTCTTAAAAACTCCACTCAGCCTGACTGTATAAAATCCTAAATAACCATAACTTTAAGTTATAGCATGGTTTAAAATGATTGTGCAACACACATAATGAGCTTTGCCCTGTCATTCAGGTAAATCATATCTGTGGCATAAAGAGTCCTACTGGTCAGATAGATAGTTGCCTAAATTTTGTCATAACTAAATTTTCTTTTCCATTTATTTACTCAAAGTTATGTAATAGACATTGTGGGGAAAAACTGGGGAAATCTGACTGTGGACTTCATAAGAGGAACAAGTTTCCATCCTAAATTTCTCATAAACTGTAATAGAAAATAATTAAATGCTCAGAGAACAAGAGTCACTTTCTATCAGTCGATTAGAAAAATTACAAAATTTGCAAACCTAAGTCACTGTACACTGCAGGCAATACTTAACTCTGCATCATCAAAATGACACATCATCCCTTAGAAATCACATTTTACTCTCAAGAGTTTTCATCTATTCATTGGCTAGGAAAGAGTCAATAAAAATTCCTTCTGAGGAGCAACCTTCCACAGAAACAAGTTTTTACTGGTTAAACTGTGCCCTATCTGCATTAATTTTCTAAGGCTGCTGTAACAAATGACCACAAACTTTGTGGGTTAAAACAACACAGATTTATCCTCTCACAGTTCTAGTGACCAGACGCTTGAAATCAAGATGTCAGTAGGGCTGTGCTCCTTCCAAAGGCTCTAGGGGAGAATCCTTTCTTGCCTCTGCTGGCTTCTGGTGTCTCTCCTTGGTTTGTGTCAGCATAAGTCCATCTCTGTCTCCATTTTCACATGGCCTTCTTCTCCTTTGTCTGTGTTAAATCCCCCTCTGCCTTTGTCTTATAAGGATATGTGTCATTGGATTTAGGACATACTCAGTTAATCCACGATGATCTCTTCATTTCAAGATCCTTACCTTAATTACACCTGCAAAGACTATTTTTCCAAATAAATTAATACCCACAGGTTCTGAGGATTTAGTGTTTACATATCTTTTGGGGGGGCAGCTACCATTCAACCACTATACTATCCAACCTCCATTTAATGAAAGAAATCACATTCACCCTGCAGACTTCTGTTCTCTCCTTTTGAATGGTGAACAACAGTCTGAAGATGAGGAATCTGTTTATAATAAAGAGTTATTTAAACAGCAAATAGCATAGGGAACTATATTCAATATCCTATGATAGGCCATAATGGAAAAGAATATTAAAAAAGAATATGTATATATATGTATAACTGAATCACTTTGCTGTACAGCAGAAATTAACACAGCACTGTAAAACAACTATACTTCAATAAAAAAATATATGAAAAAAAAAAGAAAAAAAAAAGAGCTATTATCCTTGGTTTAACCTTATGGCTACTAAAGAAATTAGGTTATTCTAACCAAAAGCCAATTTAGATTTTTTCACTTTGGTCCTTTAAAAAGCTCTTCAGCTCTGTAGCAATCATAGATAGAGCATATCAAATTAACAGAGAAATATGATACAATGTTATTTACTGTTTAATTATTTTCATTCCGTTAATCCTGATATTTCCTTTGAGTTTTCCTTTTAAGAGAACTTGTGACTTCAAAAAATGTTTTGCCAAATATCGTATATTAACGCATGTATGTGGAACCTAGAAAAATGGTACAGGTGAACCAGTTTGCAGGGCAGAAGTTGAGACACAGATGTAGAGAACAAACGTATGGACACCAAGGGGGGAAAACCGTGGTGGGGTGGGGATGGTGGTGTGCTGAGTTGCACGATTGGGATTGACATGTATACACTGATGTGTATAAAATTGATGACTAATAAGAACCTGAAGTATAAAAAGCAAACAAACAAAAAAAAACAACTAATACTAAACTTTCTTTGGGTTATTTGTATGGAAATATGTTAACATAAATGTTTCAGACATTACATGAAATTTCTAAAAATCTTATATGTTCTGGTATAATGTTATAAGTCATAATTCTAGTTATTACTTTAAAATGTATATCTCATAACTAAATTTCCTTGTCAATTGCATTATTATGAACTTTCATCAAATCTTTAACCGTGGTCTTTTTTTTTTTTTTTTAAATCAGAATCTTGGGGCTGGGACTCAGGCACCAGTATCTTTTTTTTTTTTTTTTAATTATTTATTTATTTATTTTTGGCTGTATTGGGTCTCTGTTTCTGTGCGAGGGCTTTTCTCTAGTTGCGGCAAGCGGGGGCCACCCCTCATCGCGGTGCGCGGGCCTCTCACTATCGCTGCCTTTCTTGTTGCGGAGCACAGGCTCCAGACGCGCAGGCTCAGCAGTTGTGGCTCACGGGCCTAGTTGCTCCGCGGCATGTGGGATCTTCCCAGACCAGGGCTCGAACCCGTGTCCCCTGCATTGGCAGGCGGATTCTCAACCACTGCGCCACCAGGGAAGCCCCAACCGTGGTCATTTTTAAGTCTTTTGTCATTTACAGACTGTTCTGGGTGTACTCTGATGCTTTTGCAAATATGTTCCTATAAAAGGGGTTCATCTTCAAGGAATTCATAGAAAAGACTCTGACAAGTACAGGTTTCTGGTAACTGACTATACTGCTGAGCTGAATGAATAAGCATTTTCAGAACTCTAATGGAAAACTGATGAATTCATAAAAGTGCTAACAAAAGATCAAGATGAAAAAAAAATTACATGGGACTGAGTGAACTGATGAGGATGATTATAATTTTTGTGACTTTCTGTTTGAATAAAAAAAAAAAATCCCACAAGGACTCAGAGGCAAAAAATATACAAATCAATTTTCACTGCAAAGTAAAGGAGCTGTTACAGTGGAGGATTACTGGACTGAATGTCAATATTATGACATAGTATGAGTGTGTTTTGTGTTTGGTAATTGCAATCATTGTTGCTTTTGTTGTGGTCATCCATTTACAATGCTTGGTGTCAGTTTGTTTATCTCTTGTAAAAATAAAATACAGTGTGTGTGTGTGTGTGTGTGTGTGAAAAAAATGAACGTGGAGAGTGGCTTCTATCTGGCTAAGCCACCCTCTTCCCACACACACACACACACACAAAAAAATGTTTTGCTTTTCTTGAATATGATAACTCTCCTTGTGATATTATTTACTTAAGTTGCTTAAAAAATGAGAGTGTGTATAAAATTTGAGAATTTCTAAACATCTTATAATTATTTTCATTTTTACTTTATAAATGAAAAAATAAACCATTTGAAGTAATCATGCACGATAGACTTTTAAATGAAATTTAGAAAACCCCACTTTATTTTATTTTAAAAAAATATTTATTTATTTGGCTGCGCTGGGTCTTAGTTTTGGCACACATGATCTTTTAGTTGCGGCATGTGAACTCTTAGTTGTGGCATGTGGGATCTAGTTCCCTGACCAGGGATCGAACCAGGGCCCTTGCATTGGGAGCATGGA
Organism: Eschrichtius robustus; assembly: GCF_028021215.1. NCBI lineage: Eukaryota > Metazoa > Chordata > Mammalia > Artiodactyla > Eschrichtiidae > Eschrichtius > Eschrichtius robustus. The sequence continues at coordinate 97,007,252 of NC_090831.1, read as the reverse complement.
GTCTTAGCCACTGGACCACCAGGGAAATCCCTAGAAAACCCCACTTTAAAATATTGCCTTTGGTTTTTATCTTATCTAAAAAGTGTAAGGATTGTTTAAGGGGGTAGAACTCTAAGGTTATCCTCTATGTAATCTTGGACAAGGTACTTTACTTTTCTGAATCTCCACTATTTCATCTGTCAAATTGGAACAATGCATCACTCACAGGATGAAGTGAGTTCCTCTATGTGAAGCTTCTCAATGTGGATAAGTGTTAGTTTCTTTTTCCTTCTTGAGGAGCTGGCTATATGGGTCCTTATGAGTTAGATAATTCTTTTCTTTAATGGCTTCTTTCTGCTGTTTATCCTATTTCCACAGTTTTAGATTTTGTGTTTGCCAGGCCCATTGGTAATGCAGTTTAGGCTAAGAGCAAGTAGCAGACCCAGACAAGCAAATAGGTGTGTTCACTGGCTCAGAGCAGATGCTTGTTGAAAACAGCTTTCTCAGCAATTCTCCTCAGACATGAAAAGCCACCATCTTTCATGTAGTCAGCTCTTCTCCCCCCCAATCACTCGCCTAGAAGACAAATAGGAATTAAGGAATCTTGCCTGCAAAGGTCAATTCATTGTATGTTAGGTTATTTTATACCACATAATCTTAGAAGACAAATAACTAGGATCCTAACATAAAGGGATCATACTCTAAGTCTAACAGGGAAGATACTACAGGTACAAAGATAGCTATAAAATACAGGAATCTTAAAATAGTATAGTTATATTTTTCTTCTCTCAGTATTCATTGTATTCATGCTACTGACGTCATATATTTTACTTTATATATGTTATAAATCTGTTATAAACCTCCCGCACTACATTGCTATTATTTTTGTGTAAATAGTCAATTATCTTTTAAAGAGATTTAAATAATAACACAAAACCCCAGAACCCTTGTGTATTGATCCATGTAGCCTCTACTTCCAGTGCTCTTCATTCCTTTGTAAACATCTATACTTTCAACTGGTATCATTTTCTTTCTGCCGGAAGAAAGCCCTTTAACATTTCTTGTAATGCAGGCTGAATTGTGATGAATTCCTTTGACTTTTATATCTGAAAAAATTCTTATTTCACCTTTATTTTCGAAAGATGTGTGTACTGGATATAGAATTATAGGTTGATAGATTTTTCTTTCTGTATTTTGAAGATGTTTCTCCACTGACTTCTCACTGCATTGTTTTTAATGAGAAATCTAAGGTCATTCTTATCTTTGTTTTACCATACTTAACATTGTCTTTGGCTGCTTTTAAAATATTCTCTTTATCACCGGTTTTAAGTAATATGGTTATGATGTGCTTTGGTGTCATTTTCTTCATGTTTCTTGGGTTTGTGGTTCATTGAGATTTTAGGTATCTATAGGTTTATAGTTTTCATCAAATTTGGAATATGTTTGGCCATTATTTCCTCAAATATTATTTCTATTGTCCTCTCTCTTTTCTCTCCTTTGGTCACTTGAAGTTATCCCTTAGCTCACTGAGGCTCTGTTACTTTTTTTTCACTTGAGTCCCATTTTGTATATTTTCTTTTGCTATGCCTTCAAGTCCACTGAGCCCATATTCCAGTGTGTTTTTCATTCTAGACAATATTGTTTTCATCTCTAGAAATTTGATTTGGCTCTTTATCAAATCTTCCATGTCTTTAATTAATCTTTTCAGCATATGGAGTACAGTTAAAACAATTGTTTTGAAGTCCTTGTCTGCTCTTCTAACATATGAGTCAGTTTCAGGTCTGTTATACTGATTGATCTTAATCCTCATTATAGGTCACAATTTCCTGCTTCTTTGCATGCCTGGTAAATTTTCAAACTGGATGCCAGACATTTTGAATTACTTTTATTGTGTTCTTAAGGTTTGTTCTGGGATATAGTTAAGCTACTGGAAAACAACTTACCCTTTTGGGTCTTGCTTTTAAGATTCGTTACATGCAACCAGAGCTGTGCTTAATTGAGGGCTAATTGTATCCCAGTACTGAGGAAAGACTCTTGTGAGCAGTCTAGCCAATGCTCTGTGAATCATGAGGTCTTCCAGTTCAGCTGAGGGGAACAGGCAGTCTCCTAGCCCCATGTCAGCACTGGGTACTAGCTTCTCTAATGCTTAGTTTAGGGTGCTTCTCTCCCCAGCACAGGGTAGTTTCGTCACACAAGCACTGATCAGTACTCTGCTGAATATTTGCAGAGGCCCCTCTGCAGATCTCCAGAATTTTCTTTTTGTGTAGCTCCCTCCACTCCAGCCCTCTTTCCTGTGAGCTCTAGCTGTCCCGGTCTCCCCAGACTCTCAGCAATGTCACCTCAGTTCAGGGTATCTGTCAGGCTCTGCATCAGTCTCCCCTCCATGTGCTGCGGCCTGGAAACTCTCTGAAGTAGACTGGGATCATTGCAGTGTTCATTTCACTTGTTTTTCAACCCTTGAGTATCATTGTCCTTTACTGCCTTGTGTTCTTATATCTTGAAAACTGTTGTTTCCTATGTTTTGTCCCTTTTGTTGTTGTTGTTTCAGGTGTGATGGTAAATACACTCACAGTCCATTAACATGTTCCCAAAATAACTATAATAGGATTTATCATAGGATGACTCTTTTAAGAGAAGTACAAATCAAATATTATAAGGATTCAAAAAAAAGAGAGAGATGAGTTTGCAGGCTTTTTTGGAGGGAATAGCCCTTGGATCAGGCCTTAAGGTGTGGGTGGAATGTGGACTTGTAGAAAGGGCATACAGGTAGAAACACAGACGCAATTCAGTAAAGGGATAAGTATGGGTGAAAGTGAGCCCTACAGAATGGACAGTTTTGTGAAAATGTTTCCAGGAATAATTCTATATATTTTATAACTTATCATAGGAAGTATTCAGTTCTATGGATGAAACACTCTATTCTTACATTTCAAACAACAATCCTTTACAGACTGCTGTCTCAGCACTATGAAATTACGCTGCCTTCTGTTCCGTTTGTTCGTTCATTCATCATGAAGGATTCATTGAGTGCTGGTCAGTCAGTGTTCTAGGTGCATGGGCTACACTAGTGAACAAAACAAAGATCTCTGCCCTTGTGGAGCTTACATCCTAGGGCAGGAGAGTAGGAGGAAAGAGAGACAGTAAACAATAATCTGATTATAGACTCTTTCCACACACCTTAATCACTTTCTTTCACTTAACTCCATAAGGTAAATGATTTAACTTGCTGAGTGACTTTGGTACAGCCTGTTTCTTACAAATATTCATAGGTGCCCTGAGGGGGTGGAAAGAATTGCTTTTAAAGAGTACCTAATAAAAATAAACTGCACACTCGTAGGCCTATATTTAGAACTCAAAAATAGCTTTATGTTTTACTGCAGATGAATAGGGCTTTATGAGTGAATAAACAGGCTGTGCTAATTGGCAGGTAGCTATGACTGAAAGAAGAGTGTAATTCTATCCTGTACACTAAACTGTGCTGGCAAAGGAAAACATAAACAAGACGAAAAGACATCCCTCAGAATGGGAGAAAATATTTGCAAATGATGCAATTGACAAAGGATTAATCTCCAAAATTTACAACCAGCTCATGCAGCTCAATACCAAAAAAACAAACAACCCAATCCAAAAATGGGTAGAAGACCTAAATAGACATTTCTCCAGAGAAGATATACAGATTACCAACAAACACATGAAAGGATGCCCAACATCACTAATCATTAGAGAAATGCAAATCAAAACTACAATGAGGTATCAGCTCACACCAGTCAGAATGGCCATCATCAAAAAATCTACCAACAGTAAATGCTGGAGAGGGTGTGGAGAAAAGGGAACCCTCTTGCACTGTTGGTGGGAATGTAAATTGATACAGCCACTATGGAGAACAGTATGGAGGTTCCTTAAAAAACTAAAAATAAAACTACCATATGACCAAGCAATCCCACTACTGGGCATATACCCTGAGAAAACCATAATTCAAAAAGAGTCATGTACCCCAATGTTCATTGCAGTTCTATTTACAATAGCCAGGACATGAAAGCAACCTAAATGTCCATCGACAGATGACATGGAAGCAACCTAAGTGTCCATGAACAGATGAATGGATAAAGATGTGGCACATATATACAATGGAGTATTACTCAGCCATAAAAAGAAATGAAACTGAGTTATTTCTGGTGAGGTGGATGGACATAGAGTCTGTCATACAGAGTGAAGTAAGTCAGAAAGAGAAAAACAAATACCGTATGCTAACACATATATATGGAATCTAAAAAAAAGGTTCTTAAGAACCTAGGGGCAGGACAGGAATAAAGACACAGATGTAGAGAATGGACTTGACACGGGGAGTGGGAAGGGTAAGCTGAGACGAAGTAAGAGAGTGGCATGGACATATATACACTACCAAATGTAAAATAGATACCTAGTGGGAAGCAGCCACATAGCACGGGGAGATCAGCTCAGTGCTTTGTGACCACCAAGAGGGGTGGGATAGGGAGGATGGGAGGGAAACGCAAGAGGGAAGAGAGATGGGGATGTATGTATATGTATAGCTGATTCACTTTGTTATAAAGCAGAAACTAACACACCATTGTAAAGCAGTTATACTCCAATAAAGACGTTAAAAAAAAAAAAGAGAGAGAGAACATGGAACTCTACATGTAGAAATAAGACTAATAGGCTAGGGGTCTATGCATGATCTAGTCCATGTTCCGTGTTCTGGTCAGTGTCCCTTGCTCCTTGCCTTTGTGTGTGTATGTGTGTGTGTGTGTGTGTGTGTGTGTGTGTGTGTGTGTGAGAGAGAGAGAGAGAGTTTCTAAATACCACTATTGTTATTTTCTTTTGAGGTTTATTTTTGCAGGCTCTCTCTCTAGGTTGCCTCCATCAACGACTGTCACATTTGAGCATGCCCTCAGTCAGGTTGTGATTAGAAGTCAGAATTTATGGGCTTCTCTTTGTGGTCTTGTAATTGCCTACATGAGAACAATCACTCAAATCAGCTAGAACAATCACCTTTATCAGCTGGAAACCACTTTTTAATTTAAGTGAACACATCAGTTTAAACACATTTCTTTGAACAGTTATTTCTGTTGGAAAGAAATCATGTGTTATCCCAAGATGTCTTGAATAGAAGAATGGGATGCATGGTTTTAGGACCAGAATGTGTGGAGATAATTAGAAGACATGCCTTGTTCTCTTTATGTTGCTAAGTGAAATGATGTGAAAATCAATATTTGGTGATCCATTGGAGGAAAATCTTCAAGTCCCAGCCCGTCAAATATTGTTTAACATACTTGCAGCTTTTTATCTTTCATAATAAACTAAGAATGAAAAGCTAAAAAAAATAAAAAATAAAAAATAAATAAAATAAACTGTGCTGGCTTCTAACTTGAAAGTTGCTAAACATTTAGTAAGGGCAGGCACACAGGGGCATGCTTATTTTTCTGTCTCTTGAAGTTACACAACTAGAAGACAGCAAATCAGGGACTCCCCTGGTGGCCCAGTGGTTAAGACTACACGCTCCCAGTGCAGGGGACCGGGGTTCCATCCCTGGTCAGGGAACTAGATCCCACATGCATGATGCAACTAAGAGTTTGCATGCCACAACTAAGGAGCTGGCGAGCCACAACTAAGGAGCCCACATGCCGCAACTAAGGAGCCCTCCTGCTGCAACTAAGACCCAGCGCAACCAAATAAATAAATAAAACAAATATTTTTTAAAAATCCAGTTAAGGGCTTCCCTGGTGACACAGTGGTTAAGAATCCGCCTGCCAATGCAGAGGACACAGTTTCGAGCCCTGGTCTGGGAAGATCCCACATGCTGTGGAGCAACTAAGCCCGTGCACCACAACTACTGAGCCTGTGCTCTAGAGCCCGCATGCCACAACTACTGAAGCCCGTGTGCCACAACTACTGAAGCCCACGCGCCTAGAGCCCGTGCTCCACACCAAGAGAAGCCATCACAATGAGAAGCCCGGGCACCGCAACCAAGAGTAGCCCCTGCTCACCACAACTAGAGAAAACCCGTGCGCAGCAATGAAGACCCAATGCAGCCAAAAAAATAATAATAATAAGTTTATTAAAAAAAAAAATCCAGTTAAAAAAAAAGAAGACAGCAAATCATGCCCATGGCTACCAATAAAATATGCTAAAAGGAGGCACCCACCTTTCATGGGTTATGCGGCCTCCTCTTTGTGACTGAAAATCTCAGGGCCACAATGCCCTTCTGGACATTATCTCTCAGACTGGGATATTCTTGGAGATCTATGAGGGTTTTTTTAATTAATTAATTAATTAATTTAATTTTTGGCTGTGTTGGGTCTTCGTTGCTGTGCACGGGCTTCTCATTGCGGTGGCTTCTCTTTGTTGCGGAGCACGGGCTCTAGGTGCATGGGCTTCAGTAGTTGTGGCACGTGGGCTCAGTAGTTGTGGCTCACGGGTTCTAGAGCGCAGGTTCAGTAGTTGTGGCACACGGGCTTAGTTGATCCGTGGCATGTGGGATCTTCCCAGACCAGGATCGAACCCGTGTCCCCTGCATTGGCAGGCAGATTCTTAACCACTGCGCCACCAGGGCAGTCCAAGATCTATGAGTTTTTAAAGAACTTTGGCAAGAACTTTTAAATGAAGTTTTTCATTTACGTGATAATCATGAAAAGCTGATGTGTGTGCATTTGGGGTGATGTGGACAGTGCCCCCTATTGGATAATTCCTGGGGCAGCGTCCACACTGTGCTGATTTGGGCTTCAGGAGAGCTGTTCACAAAGACAGTGATGTGAAGGGGCCTCCAGAGCACTGTTGTTCTCTGCTTCTGCATCCTGTTGCTACCTTAAAGCCATCGACTGCATGAGGTTTTAGTGCTGCATCTGCCTTTGATTCATTCATTCTACAAATGATTACTGAGAACCCTCTATGGTGGGCTCCATTTTAGGAGCTGGGGATTCAGGCTTGTTCTCGTTAAGACTGTCGTCAGTTGATGTAACAGATAATCTAAAAACAGAGGTTTAACCAAATGGGGGGGGGGGGTTCTGTTTCTCACATAACATGAAGTTCAGAGTCTAGGGCTCATGAAGTTGCTCCAGGAAGTCATCAAAGTCCAGGTTCCTTCTGCAGGTCTGCCGTGTTTCCAGTACAGGGTGCAGCTTTTATTCCCATGACTGCAAGATGGAAGCAGCATTTCCAGGAAACAGGTCCACATTCTAGGGATGAAGAGGGGCAGAGGGCAAAAGGTCAAAGAGAGAGAATCAGAAGAGTCGTTTCCTTTAAAGAATATTTCCTGAAGGCCCACCCAGCTTCTTCTGCTTACCTCTCATCACTTGGCCACCCCTGACTGCAAAGGAAGCTGGGCAAATGTGTATTTTAACAAGGCATATTGCCACCCCCAACATACTTTGAGGTCTGTTAATAAAAAAAGAAGGGAGGGAAAAAAAGAAGGAAGGAAGGTAGGAAGGAAAGAAGAAAAGAAGGAAGGAAGAAGAGAAAAGAGGGTAGAGAGGGACAGGAGAAGGAAGAAAGGGGAAGGAAGAAGCATTTGAGTAGGTAGCCAGGAGTATCTGCCACAGTAGTGAAGAAGATGGGTAAGATGAGATATCTGCCTTCAGGCAGCTGACACTCTATTAGGGGAGACAGATGACAAATTTTCTTTATTATCTTTAGCAACTTAAGTTCTATCACATCCAGATTAATTTCTAGTCACATCCAGATTAACTTGATCACATTCAGGATTTTTTCCCTTATTTCTCACTACTGTTAAATCTAAGCCCTGGGGTGGGGGGGGGTGGGAATCTAAGCCCTGGGATTATGGGCTTCACCATTAAATGGGGAGACAGTATCTATTTCCAAGCTTCTATTTGGTCTGTGCTGGCCTTGGCAGTATTGTGCAACTGTCTAATCCTTGTCTTCTGTTGTCAGCATCTACTCCACACTGGCTGAGGTGACTCTAATTTCTAAATGCACAGTCCAAGCCTCTTTCTCATTAACAGCTGCAAAGCTTGGAGCTGTAGCAGCCATTTTGTGACCATGAGAAGACCAAACAAATAATAACAACAACAATAACAACAAAAATGTTATATGCTATGAACAGTGGAGCAAAAAAAGAAAAAATAGAAAAGATTGACTCCGTGTTGCCATCACTGAGTGGCTGAACTACCCCTGGAATCACCTACATCTGGACTTCTTAAATAAACAATAAATGTTTTTTAGGTATAAGCCAGGGTTATACAAACTTTTTCAGTAAAGGATCAGATAGTAAATATTTTAGATTTGTGGGTCAAGAGGCAAAATAGAAGGCATTTTGTAGGTACTTATACATAAAGAAAACAAATTTCCAATTTTTTTTACTGACAAAATTTATATAATATTAAAATATATATATTAATATATATAATAACTGAGTACAGTACAGGCCTACTACTGAGATGAATGGAATTCTTTTGAGAAGAGGTAGATAACATTCACTTAACTGGGGTTAAAGTCACTTCCCTATCATCCTAATAGAAACATAGTCTCATTGGCCTACAAAGTCTTCCGTTACTTCTCTGAAACTCTGTGATCTTCCTTTCCTGTAACTCACCAGAATGTGTTGTCCACATTTCTCTTTTGCCACCTATATACTATCTTCATCTTGTTGGAAACTTTTTCATGTGGAGAAGCAAATTAAGAGCATAGGCTCTAGGTTAAGACTCCCTGGTTTAAATCCCAGCTGAACTACCATTAGCTGTATGATCTTACTTACTTAACCCATTCAGAAGCTTCAGTTTGCTCACCTACAAAATGAGTAATAATATCTGCTTCATAGGACTGCTGTAACAATTAAATGAGCTTACAAGTGCAAAGATTTAGAGCAGTGAAAGACATACTTTAACGCATCTGATATATGTGTTATTTATCTTTTGACTTTTCCCAACCATTTAATAATGCAAAAACTCTTCTTAGCTTTCCAGCTGTATAAGAACAAGCAATGGACTGGATTTGGGCCACAGGCCCAAATGTGTATGGACCCCTGGTTTGAGCACTGTCAGGCGACTTGCTGCTGAAAGCACGACTGACTGTAAAGAGTAAGGCGCAGAGTGCAGGACCCTCCACATAGCATTTAATTTTCTTGTTTTATTTATAGCTGTCTCTACCCCTACTGGTGTGCCCTCATTACCTACACACACAGTTTACAGGTCTTATTTGGCATTGACAGCAGGAAGAAAACCTGACTCAGCTAATATTTTTTCAAAACATTTGCTATTGTCTTACAATCTTCAGATCAGTCTTTGAATGTAAAATTCAAGACTTTATTTGTCCTCATTTTCAGTTTCCTCTCTCTTTTCCCTTAGGCAATTATAGCTTTGTGTCTTTTGGGGATTTGGGGAAGGAAGGGTGAAGGAATGTGAAGTAATCAATACTTCAAATATCATCCCATCACAGAAATGAACAAGATAATGAGAGACTGTTATAAGTGATATGAATGGAATAAGCTCCTTGGTTAGGAAATAAGTTGGGGGGGGGGCAGGGAGGACTACTTTAGATAGGTCATGTGGGAAGGACCTCTCTGAGGAGGCGATACTTGATCTGAGACTTGAAGAAAAGAAAATGCAAGCCACGTGAAGGATGAAGCAGGGGAGGTAGGGGTGAGGGGAGAACCAGGGGAGAGGGAATAGCACGTACAATGGCCCGGAGGTAGAGAGCACTGAATGCATTCCAGGAACAGAAAGGAGGCCAGTGGGGAGGGACTAGGAGGGGAAGAAGAGAGTGGGACAATGTGAAACTGACGAGGCAGGCAAGAGCCCTGTTAACCAGGGGGACTGAAGACATTTCAGTGAGGAAGGGAAATGACAAGATATGCATTATAAAAAGACCACTCCGCTGTGGCCATATAGGAAATGGATTGAAGAGAAATAAGAGTAGAAGCAAAAAACCAGAAAGATTGTTTCCACAGTCTAGGTGGTTTGTGTTAGGGTGATGACATTGGGAGAAGAAGTGGACTTACGAAGATACGTTTTTTCTTTGTACACTTATCACTACCTGGCATTTTCTTATTTACTTGCTTAGGGCCTGTCTCTCCCCTAGCAAGTAAGGACTTACTGTTTAATTGACTACTGCATTGCCAAATACCTAAACAGTGTCTGGCACTAGGAGGAGTTGGAGGGAAATTTGTTAAAGGAATGAATTATGATTAAAAAATAATAATTTAACCCCCCCACCCCAAAATAATAATTTAACTCCAATAGTGAAGTTTTCCACTTTTTTTTTCTATAAAATATGTTGGAACAGTACTCAGATCAGGAAACACTAGATTATAGGGGCCATGAACTCCCTTAAATTGTATGGTATGAAGTATGTGTACGTTGAGAGAGAGCCAAAAGAGAAAGAGGTATGCGTGTGCAGACACACATGCACTTTTCTGAGAGAGGGATCATAGCTTTCTTCAGATTTTCAAAGGAGTCCTGGACTTCAAAAACAGGAAAGGCTGTACTCTGGCTTGAAGCATTAGTGGGCAATATTCTAATTTATTGCTAAACATTTCCACATCCTAAGGGCCCTTTCCTCAGATGCAAACTGAAACGTTTCTTTCCTAGAATAAGCAGTTTCCTTCCACTGAGTAACAGCCAAGTCATGACAAGTCCCGGTGCTCCACGTGGTCAGACAAAGCACATGGTGATATAATTTCCCTTTTTCAATATCCTTCGGAACTGCCATTTGTCTGAAATGAGAACAGTGACACCTGCTGGTTTTCCTTGGGAACTGCCACCTTAACCACTCCTGGTGAAAATTTCAGAAACGTCCCAAACATATGCTCAGAAAACACAAAGCTTTTTCCCCTTTCAAGCAGAACAGGGTTTATACACCATGTGTGCCTGGACCTGATGGCCCAAAATGGCGGCAGTAAAGTTTCAGGCAACAGAAAGAGGGAAACAAGAAGGGAGCACATAGGTTCGGACCCCTAAGGAAGTTCCCTAAAGTTACCCTACAAAAAGTAACACTTTTGCTTACCCACTTAGCCAGGATTTAGTCACATAGCTCTTAGGAAAGCTGGGAAATATAGTCTTTATCCTGCAAGAGCAGCTGAGCCACTAAAAATGGTTATTAGGGGGCAACTAGCTATTTCTGCCACAGATTATCCCTTTGACCTATGTAAACACACGCTTACCATAGAGTAGTATATTCACCCCTCCCCAAGGGAGACACCCCAAATACCCATCCCCTTACTGCAGTGAGCTAAAAGTCCAAGAGATCTGGGTCTACAGTTCTCCTTCCCAAGAACAAATATTATTTTTTCACTGTCCAGCAAACAATAAAAGATGTTATCTGCTCCAATACACCCATTGCAAAATGGAAGTGCAGGAACAGAATAATCACAATTTAAAAATGGAACAAAATGGAAATTACATATTGTCATTGCATATCAAGTACCACTCTGAGGGAATTTCAAGGTCTCCCTACGCTGGCCGTAGAATTTGTTCTTTGGTTAGTCCATGGGGCAGCCCATGATTCTGCTCTTTGGGAAGAACCCCTTGTCCATTCTTCCCAGGGAAGTTCTTCATTTTCCATCACCCTTCCTGGCTACAACTGGAGCTGCACAGCATAGCTTCCAAAGCTCACACACAGCAGCTTGGCTAGAAGGGTACCTGTTTACACCTGTTATCAATGTAATTATTAAAGCTTCCCTGTCTCTCTAAAAAGGACTCCACTTTGGATAATAATCACTTCATTCCTGAACTCAGTTGACAAGGAATTGAATTGTGCCAACCACATGAGCTTGGAAGAGGACCCCAAGTTTCAGATGAGATTGCCGCCCCAGACATCACCTTTGAGTTTAGCCAGGTGGGACCCTGAACAGAGGACCCAGCTAATATGTACCTGGACTCCTGACCCATGGAAACCGAGATAATGAACTTGCACTATTTTTAGATGCTAACTTTGTGATAATCAATTATACAGCAATAGAAAACTAATACACCGTCTCAAACAATGGGCTTGGGTGGGAAGGCAATACCCTTACTTTTATCTGCCTTCAACCTTGTCTGGTTGATGTCATCACTTTGGACCTGCAATCCATAAATTACCAGTGAGAGAATGAATGATCCTGACAATCAGGTTCGGTGGACTTGGGAACATTTTTGGATCGGTAATTAGTGGATGGCAATCCTTGCAAGATTTGATATTGTAAGAATTTTAACTGGGCTTGGCTCTACACGCATCTCAGAAGTGGGAGGAGGGATTAAGTACAGCTGTCGTATTAATCTTCCTTCTGCCTTCCATCCCAGCTTGTAGAGGAGCTATCTTCAGCCCCAGGGCACAGGTCACCATTCAGAATCTTCCTTGTCATCTTGCCTGTTATTAAAGCCATGCCATTCTACTTCCCGAGGTATTCAGAGACAAGCATTTCTATGTTTTGTCATGGTCCAGCAAGGGTCACCAGCTTCCCAGCCTGCAATATCTGTGCCCTATGGAGTCCCCCTAGCCAGTGGATCAATACTCTCTTCCTCTAGGGAGTTATTTTTGATTGTCACAGGATTGGGAGATGTCAGTGGCATTTGGTGCCAGTAGGCAGAGGTGATAACTGCACCACAGAGTGTAGTATGAACATTGTACTGTATTCAAATGTCAGGAGACGCCCTGTTGATATACTCTGCCTCTAGCCAATGCCATGTGCTGGGTTGCCACTTCTGGTACCAAATTCTGTGTAGGATGAGAAGCAGAAGTGATTACAAAAAATGCCTCAAACAGAAAACAGCAGTGGCTTAAACAAGTTCCTTTCTCAACGAAAGTCCAATTAGGCAGACCAAGACGGGTAAGGCTCTCTCCACGTCAGGGACTCAGACTCAGAGCATCTGCTTTTCAACATTCTATTGGACTCTTAATTACTGTGTTGTAGGTACTCATTAGACATTAGGAAAAGTAACCATTTGCCAAATATGTTGCAAATATGTTTTTTCCTGTGGGTAGTTTGTCTTTTGACTTTGCTTAGAGCATTGTAAGCTTACAGAAAAATCTTAATTTTTATGAAGTCCTATACATTTGTATTTTATGGATTCTGAAGGCTTTGTCTTAGAAAAGTCTTCTAATACTCTATTATTCTGAAATTATTTAGAAATTGTTACCATGATTTATTCAAGAACTTTCATGACAGTTTACACCAATAAAACTTTGATCCAATTTTAACTTGGTGTTAACTTGTGGGGGGATGGATCCAATTTAACTCTCTTTTTCCAGCTAGCCACCCTGCTGTCCCAACACCATTTACAGAGTTAATTCATCTTTACCCCCCTGATTTGAGATGCTGCCTTCAAAATCAGGACTGGGTATAAATTTTTATAAAATGTTTTACTGAAAGGATTATGTGTGTTCTCTCCTTTAATATGTTACTGTAGTGAGCTACATTACTAAATTTGCTAACAAGGAACACGCATTGCATTCCAGTGACAAATCCTACTTGGTCACAATGTAGTATGCTTTATTACTGTATTAAGGAATTTTGCCTTTAACTTTACAGGGAAACAGGGAAATTTCATCAACAGTTTTCTTTTTTGGTTCTTTTTTATTTAAGGTTATGCCAGGCTCATAAAATAGATGTCCATCTATTTCTATAACATTGAAATAATGTGAATATGGAGAGTTTGATAAAATTCACTATACAACAATACTGATCCAATGACTTTTAAAAGAGGTATTAGTAAACTTCTTATTCAACTTATTCTATGGTTATGACCTTTGCCATTTTATTACCTTCAAACTGAGTCCTTTCATAAAGTCCCAAATGTGTCAATGTAAGTTGTATAATATTTTAAATTACAAAAAAAAAAGATTATGCTATAATGAACGCCTATATACCTACCACCCAGTTTAGGAAACAAATCTTACAGACACAAATGAATCCCTCTATACTGTTCCCCAGCCCCACTCCCCGATGTTCCTCCCAACACATATACTATCCTGCTTTAGCTTTTTACTGTATACATTTGCTGTACATAAAACAATACACACACATATATGCAGTTTCAGAGGTTTTCAACTTACACTCAAAACTGTACTTACCTTTTTGCAACTTGCTTTTTTCTCTCAATATTTATAATCTGTTGTATATGAAGCTCTGGCTAATAAGTTTTTAAAAGCTGTATGCTATCTCATTAACAATCCATGGTATCTGTATTCATTCTTTGTTACTGGGTATTTAGACTGGTGTAAGATTTTGCCAATGCCAAGTCTCTGTCATTTCCTTTTTCTTTCTCTTTCGTAAAGGGGCCCCAAAGGGGAAAGCGGTGCATGTAAGCAGGATTTTTTCTTTAAATTTTGCCTTTTCCTCATTTGAGATACTTTCAGTGTCCTGAACACTGATCTGTATTTTCTTGTGCAGTCTAAAAGAACTAAAGTCTTGGTGTTTAAGAGACCTGTAGCTCCTTGGTATTTCTCTTTAGCATTCTTTTGGGAAACAAGGGGCAAGGCCTCAATTTCAGGTAGAAATCTGGAAGAGATCTGCATCAGTGTTCAGATTCTACTAAGTTAGCAGCACAAAACTTGAAGTCAAGGAGGAAGGCAGTGATTTTTGTTGTTTAGTCAAGAAGACTTTAAGGGGTATCTTTTAGTAAGAGAACTCCTTGGATATTTATTTGGTTTAAGAGCTGGGCATTTTACAAATTTCCCGAAGACATCATCTTCTAAGACATACCAACCAACTTTGTTTCCTTAACAGTCTTCTATTAATCAGACAGTTTTAAGTTCATGTAGTGAAGATGTTATTAGAATGAAAGGCTGGTTTGACATCTGTGACACGTTTGCTCTCTAGTCAGTTTGTGACAAAAAATGTTAGTTCTCCGATAGTCACACTACAAAAAAAAAAATGAAAATCGAGTTTTTAACACTACATGTTACAACTAACATTAAACTAACTAGTACAATTTTCTTAGATTATACCAAAACTAGAGATAAAAATGCTTTAGCATCTTATTAGTCATACTCCAGTTTTATAAGAACACATTTAAAATTTTACCCTTTGTGTTGACTTCATTTTGTACTGTGAAATGTATAAAGAAACAAAGTCAGATTTCGTTTTCAACTGGATAACACTATTTGACCTATGACATACCAGATATATGCTGTTATCTGTATTTTGATGCTTCGATGAAATACAAGAGGATTTGCTGCCTACCAGAGTTACATGCATACTTACAAAAAAATAGTGTGCTGAAGTACAGTTTAAACTCGTCCTTTCCAGGAAAACTTCCTTGGCCTGACATCCCTTTAAAAGGATGTCTTACGTTTAACTTACCTTTGGTAAGTTAGGCTTGAAGTGCATCTTGTAAACAACCTTAAAGTATTTTACACACCTTCCTAAATAGGCTCAAGGTGTGTGAAGATTCTGATCCTCAACCCTTAGGACAGCTGGCAAGGAGCCTCATCCGTTTCTCCCAGATTGTCTTAAAATTACCACCATTTTTCCATACAGGTAATGATGTGAAAAAATTAGAAAACACTGCTATAGTACCATGTCTACCTTGTAGACTCCTTTAAGAAACAGTTTTATATTCTCCTGACTCTACAATGCCTAGAACAGTCCTCTGAACACAGTGTGATTAATCTTGAATGACCTGACATTAATTTCTAATACCAATTAGGCCTTAAAAGTTTAACTGGTTGTTTTAATTGGTGAATATTTTGCATATTCTCTAATAGCTAGCATTACTAGCCAATCCTGCAATAACGCTTTTGCATAATATGCAGAAAGTCAAATTTGAAGATGCCTATACAAAGAGCCCTGTTAAAAAGTTTTCAGTTTCAGGCCCAAAACACTACAACTTAGGAATAGCACGTACATTGTGATTCTGCTTTTAAATAGTCTTCCGCAGAGAAATGAACAGAAATACACCCTCTTCTTAGGAAATTTAATAACACACATGCATTACCAAACTCCCGTGTTTGGAAAAATATGCCTTTATATTTTATAACCACTAGTTGGCAAATCATAAACGGATGATCAGTATGGAAGATCTTTTCAAAGGATCTTGCATTATCCCGAAGCTTCTGGTGTGATTAAAAGTCAAAAATGATTTTAATCACAAAAAGGGCCACCCCAATGCTAGAGAATTATCTATAATTGTCCCTAATTATTTTCCTAAGAATTTCACTTTCCAAGAACATTTTTTTTTCCTAAAGGAAGTGCTTTTTTTTTTTTTTTTTTGGCCGTGCTGCGCAGCATGCAGGATCTTAATTCCCCGACCAGGGATCGAACCCATGCCCACTGCAGTGGAAGCTTGGAGTCTTAACCACTGCACCACCAGGGAAGTCCATCCTAGAACATTTGTAATGAACCAGAACTTCCAGGATACCATTTTAATGCTTCTGTCCCCATTTTAGTTTCCAAAATCCCAAATGACGAAAAACCTCATAAATATCTGTCAAATGTATCACGTCAGAACATTTACTTCTATCGTAATTCTTGACTGCAATATCCACAGCAAGCCCGGGCTTCATGGTTCCTGAACTCCTCTCCTCTCTTACTCAGCCAGTCATCCCCTTGATCATACTTGTCGTGACAGGTAAGTGTAACTCCTCAAATTCTCAATTTTAAGCATATCACTCTAACCCCTACCTCCTACATTTCCAGGCCATTCCTTCTAAACATACCTATAATCCATTGATGGTGCCACATTTTCACTATCCCTCCTCTCCTCTTATGTCCGCACTTCCCCACTTACCTAGCTGAAGTTTCCAGGTTATCATTACAACCCTGCCCCTCTTCGTGGGGGCAGTCAGACTCCCTTGGTAAAACCACAACCTTGGTTAAATCCAATTCACCTACTCTGTGCCCGCACTCATGCAGTGTTACATGGCCGAAGAAGAACATTCAGTCATACTTAGTGGTCTCATTAGATTCATTATCACTAACTTTGAGTAGTCCTTCATTTTGCCTGGCTATCAAAAGTATGCTTCCCAGGTCTGTTCGCTCTCCCATTCCTCTGGTCCAGAGCACTCCTCTACCTCCTATCTCCAGTATCTAACTGCTACATGATATTTCCCCCTTGAAAACCAAGTTCCCAGGCCTCACCAACCCTGAATCTTCCCCAATTTCTCAATCCCCAAATGTCCTTGACATCTCTCACATTCCACAACCAATCCTGGCAAATACACTTGCTTTTATCTTTAACATATATCCAGATATCACTACCTCTACAGCCTACAGCTGCCACCTCAGGCCAAGCCAGCTTTCTCTCTCCACCAGATTCCTGCAGCAGCCTCCTAATTTTGTTCTAATTTTGCCTTTATCTCCATACTTCGGCCTATTCAACACAGTAGACATTATGACTCCTATTAAAAAGACATCCCTGAGTTTTAGGATACTTTGTGTTTCTAACCTTCTTCCACTTTAATAAAATGCTATTCTTAGACTATAAAAGACTAAGTCTATAGCACAACCATTATTTCAGACTGTACTCTAAAT
The DNA here is from genome assembly GCF_028021215.1 of Eschrichtius robustus. NCBI lineage: Eukaryota > Metazoa > Chordata > Mammalia > Artiodactyla > Eschrichtiidae > Eschrichtius > Eschrichtius robustus. The sequence goes on along the minus strand of NC_090831.1, from coordinate 96,989,854 downwards.
TATTTTGATAAATATGACCTTTTCAATGCACATCACCTTAAAAACAATTACATAAGAGAACAAACGTATGGACACCAAGTTGGGGGGTGGGATGAATAGGGAGATTGTGACTGACATATATACACTAATATGTATAAAATAGATAACTAATAAGAACCTGCTGTATAAAAAAAATTAAATTAAAAAATAAAAAATAAAATAAAAACAATTACATATATTTTTACGACAGCATTCTAGGTCATAAAACAGAGCCAAAGTAATTGACCTTCAGGGGATATAATCCCATGATAGCCCAGTTGACACGATTAAGCTAATCAATTAAAGATTCACCTCGTGTTTAGTTCAGAATCATTATCAGACTTTTGAAAATGTGTTTTAAAAAAGAGAATAATTAACACTGCTAATTCATTTTCTTCCAGAATCTCAATATGACAAAACTTGTATTTTAAAACTAGAAAAAACGATTTAACCAAAAATGTCATAATTTCATATTATATTCTCAATGCTTTCAAAGCCCAACCATTAAGAAATTAAACAACATGCTTTCATTGAGAGAATTTTTAAAATCTATACAATTCAAGCTAATGAAATATTTTATTGTACAAAATAAAAGTGGTGTTTTTAAAAAAAACATTTCCAGGCCCAGACATCCGCAGGAGTATGTGAGGAAAGGATTCCACTGGAGTATAATAAGCAATACTCCACTGAATGAAATCACAAATCCACCCTCCCTATAGTAAATACTAACATTCGCCACAGGCTTGAAATTCCTGTAGCATCAGTAAATGTATTTTTAAAAATATTACAAACATGCTTATGATGCATAGGAAGATGGAAAAATTTAGACTTAACTGCACACCACATGTACTCCCAGCTTTTCTAATTTACAACCAGTTAAGAATCACAAATATCCAAAGAAAGTATTTTAAAATAGTATATATGATTCACTGGTAAGTGATTTTTATACTCAAATAAATAGTATAAAATGAAATATTCTCATTTCATTTTAATGTCACATTGAATTTTAGTACTTTTCAATCCAAGAAAAAAATAAACTGAGACATGGTCATGAGTTCAGGATTATATATATTACAATTTGCCTTGTTATAATACATTTGTGGCTTTATGATAAAAATAACTCAGAGACATATGGAATCCAAGCTAATTTGCATAACTGTCACAAGAAAAAAGCATTAAATGCATTTCTGAAATAAGTATTTTCATTTAATTCAGAATCTCAAAACAGCATTAGACCTTGGCCTTGTTTAAAAAAAGTTTAGTTAAACACTAAGCTAGCTAAATAACCTTCTTGAAAGGTTTAAACACAATTGATATAGAAAATGCTTTCCCTCTAATCTCAATCTTACATAAACGAAAGAGGTAAGGGGGAAAAGGTAGACAATTTCTTTAGCAGCATATATGGCTAAATCCATCAACCACCTTAAACTAGAATGTCCATTATTGACCCCATTAAAAAGAACTGGGCATATATCAAAAGTTACCCACTTCATAAACCAAAAGACAATAATTTTAGGGTTACAGTAAGTAAAATATTTTTGAAACACTTCAAAAAACTTTTGACGTTAAACTAGAGGAATCATGTCTTCATTGTAAGAAAGAAAGGCATAAAAGAAAGTAAAAGACATTTAAACTAAACTGATTTTCAATCTTCTTTGAACAAAAGAAATAAAAAATAATGGTTGATTAGCTAAGCTCTGTGCTCTAACCAAACTAATTAATTACAGTGATTTTAAATGGCAACAGCCCATCTGACTGGGTAGCTTGACAGTTTTGAATACTTTTGCAATGATTTTTTTTAAAACGCAAAGACACTAAAATGATCCGGTCATGCAATGTTCATCTTATGCATTCTGCATCTCTTTGCCAATCTTGTAGCTAAGGATCTTGTTCCAATCAATCTTAGTGCGTGTAACTGGCAACTGTCGACGTAAGGCTTTGAAAGTAGTGTCCGACATTGTCTGATAATTCTCACTGATGGCAGTCTATGAAAAACAGTAGTTAAAAGTTTAAAGAAATAAAAGGAACGGAACAATGTATAAAACACACAGATGTTTTAGGAAAAATCTTTATTTAAGCAGCCTGTTTCACTGTTTTTAAAAAGCCAAATAAAAACCCCAATATGGTTTTAAAAGCTATTTATATAAGCAGCTAAAAGAAAAAGCTTATAATCATTTTGGATAATTAAATTTAATAAAATGAAATTATAAATTAGATTTACTATCTGTGTGTCCTCATTTTGGATCTATTTTACTATTTCTCTCAGAACAATTTCACAAATTACTGTTTGCAAGGAGTGGAAACTTGTCCAATACACAAATTAAATGCTTAAATTCAAGAGTGCAATTTAGAAGCAGGTAAAGAATGTAAAAGAGTACAAAATGAAATATGATCTAAGGAGATCACATATAATCCAAATGCTTTGGGAAGTACCTCCTAAAGTAGAATTTCCAATCAGAAACAAAATAACCATTTAAAATCTTGGCCTATTTTGACCAATACTCAGAAATTACAGTTGGCTAAAACTGAGTTTTAGCTACATTTTGACAAGTTTGCCCTTGAACTAAAACAAACAAAAAACACACAAAAAAGACTATCTTATTATAGTGAAACAATGAAAAAATTCAGGCTTATGACTGAAATTAAAACTTCAGTGCCATTATTTACAAGCAAATATAGATTATACAATATTTTTGAAAATCATACCTGGTATTCATTTTCTGCAGCCTCTACAATCTTTATAAATTCTTTTGCTGTTTGTACCTCATTCTGAATGAAAAACAAAATCAAAAGTAAATAAAATAGTAATTTAAAACTACACCATTATTACTTTTAAATAGGTATGTCAATAGATGTATGTTTAATGATTTGTTAATAAATAACACAGATGGAAATTATGACAAAGGGAAAATATTGTAAGATGAATTATTCTAAATTCAAGGGGAACTAGGCAAAAATGTTTTAAAAGTCTACAGAATGAGCATGGCTTTAGTGTTTCACTGGTTAAGGAAAGCAAAATCTTAATAGTACATGCTGATGAAAAATTCAATTATAACACTTAACAAGCATTTCAAAAAGCTTTACGGGTAAGATGTTAGTCACAGATTTCTAATTAATGACTATATTGCTAAATATTTACTGAACAATATTTACCACCATAATGATACATTTAAAAAATATTACCAATTAGAAAAAGCATATTTTAAAGTTTAAGGTGCATTTTTTAGTGTTTAAATATTTTCTGGAAAAAATTTAAAAAAAATTTTTTTATATTGGAATTTTATTCCGATATAATGCATTTCTTTGCTTCTTTCCTAACACTAAAAGTTAACAAGTGTTGATGTAAAATTATCGAACACCTTACTTTACGTATATTATTTATATATATTTACACATGTATTTATATAATGGGTACATTTTTTCCATCCAAAAACAGTAAAGCAACAATGAAAATCCTCTAAGATAAAGTGAAAAGGTAATTCCTAAAACACTCAGCACAAATTGGCATATTAGTCAAGTTTAATTACTACAACGAGATCTCACAAGTCCACAGTCTATAATTTTGTAGACAAATCTCTCTTAGGAAGACTCTTTACTCAATGTCAAACTCCTCAAAGAATACTAAGTACCTTGTTACACAAATAATATTACATATATACTCACGATATAAAACTATATTGAGTACAATGTCTCATGGAAAACCAGACATTAGTAATTATCTTTCCTGGCAATTTTGCAGGAAGAATACTACTTAGCAAGAAAGCAGAAATCACCTAAGTGCTAATGAAAACTTGAAAAAAACCAATAGAAAAAGAAAATTTAAAAAAAGAAAATCCAAAAATCCCATAGCTTTCATTTCTTTTCAGGTAGCATCTGGCCTAACACACTCACACATGTTTCTTAATATTAAATCAAATGCTTTCTTTTTTTTTTTTTAAATTTTATTTATTTATTTATGGCTGTGTTGGATCTTCGTTTCTGTGCAAGGGCTTTCTCCAGTTGCGGCAAGCAGGGGCCACTCTTCATCGCGGTGCGCGGGCCTCTCACTATTGCAGCCTCTCCTGTTGCGGAGCACAGGCTCCAGACGGGCAGGCTCAGTAATTGTGGCTCATGGGCCCATCTGCTCCGCGGCATGTGGGATCTTCCCGGACCAGGGCTCGAACCCGTGTCCCCTGCACTGGCAGGCAGACTCCCAACCACTGCGCCACCAGGGAAGCCCTCAAATGCTTTCTTAAATTAAAAATAAACTTTAAAAAATATTTGTAAGTTAGCTAATTTTGAATATTAGCAGTTGATGTTTATAATATACTAATGCTTTTAGGTATACAACACATTTGATAAATGTTTATCAGAAATGTCACTGTTAACATATTATAATACCTTTGGGACAAAAAAATTCTGCAAAGAAATAGTTGCATGTTCAATGAAGAGAGTGTGTGAAAGACCTCTGCAGGGAAAAAAAACCAAGTTCAAAATTTCCAGAATTTGAAAGCTGAACTTCAGAAAAACTTCATTAAATCATACTCCAAATAGAGAAAAAAAAATACCATAGGGTTTAAAAGTTAAGTACAGGAGCACAGATGTAAATTTAAAAGCTAAAACTGTAAAATTCGTAGAAGAAAACACTGGAGTAAATCTTCACGATCTTGGGTTAGGCAATGGTTTCTATTAATATTCCAAAAGCATAAGTTGCAAAAGAAAAACTAAACTGGACCACATCAAAACTGGTATCTTCTGTTTTGCAAATGATACTACCAAGAAAGTGAAAAGACACACAGAATGGGAGAAAATATTTGTAAATCATATATCTGATATAGGACTTGTATCAGAATACATAAGCAACAATTACAACAACAATAAAAACACAAATAACCAATTAAGAAATACACAAAGAATCTGAAAAGACATTTTTCCAAAGAAGCTATTCAAATGGCCAACAAATACACAAAAAGATGCTCAATATTATTATCCATCAGGAAAATATAAATAAAAATCACAGTAAGATGCAATTAACAGGGGCTTCCCTGGTGGCGCAGGGGTTAAGAATCCGCCTGCCAATGCAGGGGACATGGGTTCAAGCCCTGGTCCAGTAAGATCCCACATGCTGTGGAGCAACTAAGCCCTTACGCCATAACTACTGAGCCTGCTCTCTAGAGCCCACGAGCCACAACTACTGAGCCTGCGTGCCACAACTACTGAAGCCCACGTGCCTAGAGCCCAAGCTCCGAAACGAGAAGCCACCGCAATGAGAAGCCTGCACACTGCAACGAAGAGTAGCCCCCGCTCACTGCAACTAGAGAAAGCCACGCACAGCAACGAAGAACCAAAAAAGCAGCCAAAAATAAATAAATAAATAAATAAATAAAAGATACAATTAATACCAACTAGGATGGCTATAATAAAAAGGCAGACATAAGTTTTGGTGAGGATGTGGAAAAACTGGAAACCTTATATACAACTGATGGGAATGTAAAAATAGTGCAGCAACTTTGGAAGCAGTCCGGCAGTTCTTCAAAAGGTTAAACTAAGAACTACCATACAACCCAGCAATGCCACTACTATGTATACATCAAAGAGAAATTAAAACAACGTCTACACAAAAAACAGTACACACAAAGGTTCATAGCAGCAAAAAGTAGAAAACAACACAAATGTCCATCAACTGATAAATATATAATGTGGTATATGGATTATTATTTGGCTATAAAAAGGAATGAAGTACGACACATGTTCTAACATGGATGAACCTTGAAAATATTATGCTAGGTGAAAAAAGCCTGTCGTAAAAAATCACATATCGTAGGATTCCATTTATATAAAATGTCCAGAAGAGGAAAATCCAGAGTCAGAAAGTAGATTCATGGTTGCCTAGGGCTGAGAGGGGTTTGGGGGAAGGGCTGGTGGGAGGGAATGGGGAATGACTGCTAATGGATACAGGATGAAGGATGGAGGATGAAGATGTTCTAAATTAGATCGTGGTGACTGTTGTACAACCCTATTAATACTTAAAAAAAAAAAGAAATGTATACTTTAAATGGGTGAACTGAATGTATGTGAATTGTATCTCTTTAAATAAAGCTGCTAAAAAAAAAGTTAGGTACCAATTTCCAATTACTTACCATCTTTAATCTATCTGAAAACACTTTAATCTGAAGCAGAAATACTACTTAAAATGTTAATTCCAAAACCGCTCTAGTTGTATAGAAGTATTAGGTTGTTTAAATTTTATTTTGGAATTAATTACTTACAGACACTGTTAGGGAATCTTGTATATCTTTATGACTCACTAGCTGAACATTACCATCTTCATAATAATGAACCTATTAGAAAAAGAAATTACAGAAACCACATTACAGGAGTTATCAAGATCCTCATGGCTTCAACAATCACATCAATGCAGATGACTGCCGATTTCAGCTCTAACCTAGTCTTCTCTGCTGAGCTCCTGACCTTAAACTCCAGCAAGCCTCTTCCTGCCCTCAGGCTAGCAAGGAACTAGGTAGCAGTTCCTGTAGTTACTCAGGCAAGCCCTCCATTGACTGGACTGCTGCACATTTCTACCTCATAGATGTTCTACTGGTATCTAAACTCAAGATTTCCAAAATCAAACTCACAATCTTCTCTCCCAACACCACTCGTTTTGTGTATTTCCACCAACCATTTAATTCCTCAAATTCAAAGACATGAATTTATTCAATAAACATTAACTGAGTGATTACTATATAAGACTGCTACTACAGGAGGTTCTAGAGACACAAAGCTTTTAAAAAGACAGCCCCTGACCTCATATTTCAACACAACATAGTAAGAGGTACGTACAAAGTACATTAGCAACACTCCAGACTCTCTCTGAGACATAACAAAGGACTTCAGAAAAGAGGTAACACCGTACTTGGGTTTAGTAAAATGAGTATAACAAACTAGGGAAGATGAGGAAACTGAGCTTAGTAGAGAAGAGCATACTTCAGGAAAGGCCTGCAGGTACTTAGGACTGGAATGTGTGTGAGTTTGGGGAGTAGGAGCTGTGGCTGGCGGAATATACAGGTAGGTGACAAGTCAACCCTGGGCCTTCTATGCCATGCAGATATGTTTGGACTATCTAGTAGGTGAGTGTACTACTAAGATGGTCTCAAGTGGCAAGTAACATATCCAGATTTAAATTTTTAAAAATCACCTTTCTTGATGGCAATGTAAAAAAGTGGATTAGGAGATGGCAAAGGGTCCAACAAATCAACAAAATAAAGTAACCATTATAAACCAGGCATCATGCCAAGTGCTGAAGATAGAACCAGACAATCCTGGCTCTCAACAAGCTCTGGCTCAACAGGGGCACATCTCAGAAATTACCCAGGTGAGAGCTAGAGGCCTAACTGAAGGAAAAAATAATGTCAACAATAACGGCTACCATTCAACAAGCACTTTATGTCTGGCTCTGTTCTAATCATTTTGCCCATATTAACTCATCTTCAAAACACTGTATGAGCTATTTCATTGTTGCTGTTTTCTTTTTTTTAGCTGATGAGGAAACAGAAAGAGCTTAAATGACTTCCTGATGTCATACAACTAATAACTGGCAGAGCTGGGATTCAAACTCAGGCAGTCTGGTTTCAGAATCCATGCTCACAACCTCTATTTTCTAGCCCCTAAATGACAGTCACACCAAGACATAACAAGTAATAGGATAAAAGACTAGAAATAATGTATACTGGAGTCAAATGATAGAGCAGTGCATCTGATTCATCTTTATTCCTTTATGGCTCTTAGCATATACCTTTCATGATAGTTAAGCAACAAATGTATTGAATAAAAATAAGTGAACCAAGATAGAAAGAAATTAGTCAGTATTTTTCTTTAACTTATTTAGTAATATTCGTATTTACATCCTCTTAGCTATCAAATTTCTTCTATACAAACATTTGCGCTTACACTGAGTCAATTCTAGTGGGTTTCACATAAGAAGCCAAATATGAGTACAGAAGATACTTAGGATATATGTAGTATGTACATGTGTTAACATATATATATACTTATACATCTATACACACACATATATTAATATTATACCTCACTCAACTCCACTCCAATTCAAAAGATAGAACAGCACAACTCAAACTCAGAAGATGCTTGGATGAATAAATTGTATGACGAGCAGACCAAATGGTAGCATCTAATTTTAGCTGTGTTTTTAGAATCTGTCAGCTATCCTTGCAGATTTTTGATGACTAGGGAATGAACTGCAAGGTTATTTAAAAGATGAAATCAGCACTACTTGTTTTTCCCATTACCTCAAAACAAAGACCTGGAAAAGAAAGTTATTGAGTACTATGAAAATGTAAACATATGAATTAGTTGCTTCTCTGCTCAGAATCATCTAGAGATCAGCAAATTCTTTTTACTTCATACCTGAATTTTCAAGATGCCAACCACCTGAGTGGTTGAAGGAGTGATTGTAAACTTCCACTCTGACCTCCAACGACCATTCCTTAAAAATAAAAACAGCAGCTGTAAATAAGGTAGGGAAAATAATTTGAATAAATTTTAAGTTCCAGATTTAAATTTCACTCTACAGTATAAGAGAGTGTGGGGGATGGACGCTGGACATTCTTTTTTTTAATCCCTGAAATATTCAGAAGAGTCAAGAGGTTATGTTCAGTTATGAGCTACATTTAACTTAATCTTCATCCTGCTGATAAGAAAGGACCTATATAATGGATGCAACCTCAGAATTCTAAAGCTAAGGCTTAAAATACAGTTCAAAACTACATCAGTTTTCTGACTTATGCTTTACTTAAGAAAAAACTGAATAAATGTTCAGATTACCAGGGGCTTTCACAAGTTTACCATCCAGTGAATGATACAAAATCCCGTAGTTTTAAAAGAATGGATAGTAATACAACATTCTTAAGGAGATTTTGATATCTGGAAAGAGAAGGGCTTTAAAGGGTTATAAGCATCAGATTTTTTTCCCTTTTCCAATTTTAGGTTCAAAGTTTCCACATAAAAGACACATACATCCTTCTCCTAGACCCCAAAATGATTTTTGGTATAAAATTGATACAGATTAATCGTAAGAAACTGTGACATTACAAACAAGCAACAGGCATGTTATTCATTTTTGTCTCCTAGATAATGAATTTTATCCTAATTTTTTCCTGACAGCCTTTTCATAGCAACTCCTTTTCTTCTGACCTCTATTTGCTCTTTTGCATACTAAAGACATATTCTGATACGTAAACTTATACCTGGCAGTTTTTTTTTAAACAGTATATATTTCTAAAACAGTCACAGAGCGAATGGATCACTATACTGGCTTTGCTACAGAATTATTTCTGGGTTCCCTTCAATATTCAATATTGCAGTCTGCCCAATCACAAAAACCTGCAGAATGATAGCACTCTCATACCTAAAGTTAACACTTACCATTTGAAAAGTACTATTATTAGAACAATGTGTATGTTCTACAAAATAAAACATAATTTTATAACATGGTTTGATTTTGAGTGACTTAGCCAAAATTATCCATTGAAGCTTGGTTCGAAAAAGAACTTAGATCTATTCATTTTTATTTCACGATTCCAAAAGAAGTTATTCCTTTTATTTAGGTATTAGTATCAAGCACTAGTGAGTTCTAAGCATACACATTTCTGATTTATAATGACAACATGCATATATCACCACTGATTGTGAAAATTAAAAGAAAAAAGGAATTCCAAAGCAAGTAATCGTAACAATTTGAGAACTATTTCAAAAGATCCTTCCAAAGGCATTACTATATAGTAATAGTAAACTGCACTGCATAGACAGTACCCTTTCTTTCATCAATGGAGTAAACAGTCAAGATGTCCTAGCTTTTAATTATATTCTTCCCTTCTCTTCTATTAATGCTTTAATTACAAATGTGTATTTATTCAACAAACATTTATTAAGCCCTCAATACTGCTAGATGTTAGGGAAACAGTAGAGACCAAGAAAAGAATGTCCCTAGTGAAATCTAAGAAATGACCAAGACCAGAATCTTCTGATTTTTATGCTATCTGCATTTGAGGTGAACTGAAGTAATTTCTTTGTACCAAAATATTTAGATTTTACTGAGGTTATTGTGATATGTGATGTAGCACTTTGGAATGTCATAAAAAATTATCTTTTCCAAAAAGTGGAAGTGATTTTTAGCTTCAACGATGTAATGTTCATAGTGGTAGTTTAGAAAAAAAAATTCAGATATGTGAAGTGAAACAGACTAGAAAATTCAAGGACATCATTTTCATTTTACATATGCTAACACTCAAACTGTATTTCTGAAAACTAGTAAATTTACTGTAACATCTCTCAATATATTTTAAACTAAAACTTAGTAACGAGTTCAATCCCAACAAAATTGATTTTATTATATATACATCCTGGCAAAAACAGCATAAATTAATAGCAATTTTGTGAAGACTTATTTCTTAGGATACTGGTAAATTAATGCTACAAGTTTTTAGGCCTAAAATAGAGAAACTACATTTATATCAAGGCCATACAAGTAAGTTAATACAACAGAATTTTTAGGAAACTGCAGCTTGTCATTAAGGCCTATGTTTACAAATAGTATTTACTTTCCTTCAGTGATAATGGATCTCTCTCCTCCAAAAGTTCCTGTAACCTTGCATTTATTTCTGTGATGGTTAAGTAGTGGAGCAACCTTGGGCCATAGACCAAACTGGTCCACAGGGGTTACTGATACCTGCGCTACCCTACCCTTAACAGCACCACCAACCAACTCGGCTAACAAGTCAAAGACTAATATACTTAAAAGGTAAATATTATGACCATACTTACTCTGACAGCCTCAGAATGTATTATCAAAAAGGGAGGATAAAAGTAAAGATTTCATTCAATTCTGAACTTATAAAGTCTTGGAGAGCCACAGAATTTTATAACAGGAGATATCTCAGAAACAGTCTTGTCTAAGAATAAAAAGGCCCAACAACTTGTTAAAAGTCCAAGATTACGAGTGCAAATCAGTGCTTTGGGGAGCTGGACTTTTATAAGGGATAATCAAATGATTTGTACAAAAATTATAAGACATGACTGTAATTTGCCTCACTGGACAAAAATGTCATTACTTCCTCACACTGGCCAACCAAGCACAAAGCAATCCACATGAAAACATCTACTTCAGAGTCACCAAAGTTCACGTACCAAAACACGATCATTCTTCACTTTATAAGTACCTCTGCCCTCCTCCCCCATGCAAGTCTCATTCAGGAACAACCCCTTCTCAGAATGAGCATATGGGCCTGCCAACTGGTCTGCTCACAGGCACACGTTCCCTCAGAATGCTGCTTGCTAGTCTAAAAACACCCCACGCTCTGCCACCTTCTTTTCACTGAGTGTCAACAGATTTACTGCTACCTTTAAAAGATAAGGTTGATTATGGAACAGATATTTTTCTTATATAAAAAGGCTGAAGTTTTATATTATACTGTTCTTAGTCAATCATACACAAACAAGGTATAGGCCCAAGCAATAAAGCAAGAACTACAAAGAGTATATAAGCAGTGTCAAAATTCCCCAATACACAAAATTTTAACTTACCAAAAGTTTTTTGCTTGAAACTGATGGCTTTCTATGCATGCAATAATGGTCTGCTGTCCATCTATTTTTTTACCATATACCTTGTTGATAAAGAAAATAAACACAAGAGTGAATTTAGGGCCACAGAATGTCCAACTTTAAACATCTATAAAATACTGAAAATTGTACAGCATTTTGGCAAGAACATATAAAAGAATACAAAGTTAGGTCATCATTCCAATACAGTAGCTAGAAAAACAAATACTTAAATATGTACACCTAATCACAGATTCTTAGTGAATCATAAAATAGCTCACCATTAATGAAGTACAATTTATTGGAAAAAAAAACTAACTGTACTCTTCAAATATTCATAAACATCCCACAATCTCAGGGGTTGCCATTTCTCTAGACATTTAAAATAAAAAGTATTGAGATAGAAGTGAGAAAGTTAATTTACTTATAACTAAGAAAGTTCACTAAGAGAATGCCTGCAATGGTATGATGATATTATTTCACCTCTTGCCAACTGCTTTAAAAAAGCAATGAATAATTTGTCTTTCGATCTCCTGGGAACAAGTAAGGACTCTCTAACTCAACCTCACCACCTTATTCTTGAGGTATTCTTCCAAAATAATCTTAATCAACACGGTTATAATTCAAAGAACCTGTAAGGTATTTTAGGTTATGTTGCTATACTTCTCAAATAATTATTGAGAGCTAGATACTTAAAGCGACCATATGAATTTTTGTCCTAACCAGGAATCTTCTGAAAGTGAAATGAGGTGGCTATTGGTAATACTAATAATTATGTTGGGACAGCAGGTATGAACCAGGATGTATGGTCATCTTAGGCTGGAGAGGTAGGCAGAGGCCAGGTTCACAGGGCCTTGAAAGCCATGTTCAGAAGCCTGGGCTCTATCCTAAGTGCAACAGGAAATCTTTGAAGAATTTCAAGCAGGAGATTTCATGATCTGATTTGCATTTCAAAAGATCACTGGCTATGGAGAAGATCACAGAAACACAAATGTGGGGGACTAAAAAGCATACCTAGGTACAATCTATGAAAGAAAAAAAAGTACTCCTACTTTCTATCATATTTTATCCTGAAAATAAAAAATAGGTTAAACCTATGAAAGAACCACATTTAAAACCTTAAGAAATTTGATTATAAAACACAGGAGGACAAGAGCTCACCTCCAAATAATTTTATTTGTTCTAAGATCTTGTAATTTAATGAAAAGAAGTTTGATGTAAACTTAGGGAGATGAGTCATGAACATGAGATTAAAGAATCTCATCATATCATGTTCCTCAAATCAATGTATGAGAATTACCACTTGGATTTAATTCAAGGTACAACCATTTTTCCATTTTTGACTATCATAATACATTTACTATTTAAAGTTTCTTGAAAAAAATAGTAAACATTCTTAGAAATATTTACTTCAAAAAAAGGAATATTAAGTTATAAAATGTCCATTCTGTAAGTTACTATAAATTTCAAGATATCACAAAACCACCGTCATATTTACATAATACAAAAGAAAGAAGTGCACACTGGATGACTTACAGTGCAGACCCCATTCGGATAATGTTCTTTTACATAAGCTCGCAGAGCAGCTTCTACTGAAGTCCTCCAAGATTCAATTGCATTTTCTGCTTCATATGGTCTTGGATCAGTTGCTTCCTTTCTTAAGTGATCAAATTTGAAACAGATTCTGTTTTTTGGATCCAAAAACTTTCCATTTCCCAGGTCACCATGTTCTGTAATCAATACCTTCAATGATGCAATGAATTTTGGAAAAAAAATATTTAAAATAGCATTTAAATACTGATATATTATACATTCACTTGAACTTTTTCCTTAAAACTATAAAATAATTCTATTCCAAGCAACTGGTTTAACTATATGGCACAAGTATAATACTTCAAATGAGTAGACTATAAAGACAATGAGGCTGCTCTCATTCAGCTCAGATCAGTGGATCTGATTTTCTCCCAATATAACATCCAGCTACCCGGTGGGGGAAAAAAATCCATCGTCTAAAACCCTGCTGGAGTTAGGTGTTTTTTTTGTTTTTTTTTTTTTAGGAGTTATGTTTTGTTTTCTTTTTGAGAACTATGGACAGTTTACTATTTCTGTTAACAGTCTCCAGTTCCTCAAAACTAAGGAACTGGTAATAACCTTCACTGAGAACGGTTACAAGGGAATGTTTTTAATCCACTTAGAATCCTCTTCAGTGTGTCCTACATTACTCCTGGGCCCACAATCTTATCTACTGTTAAGTGCCTGCTGCTTGTTTTTATTAGGATAATCATTGACAGTTGTTTTCAACTGACTTCCAAATTTTAAAAAATATAATTTCTTCATTTATGTGCATTTAAATTATACACGCAAAAATTTGACATTTTGTGCTTTCTTTTAAAAAAATTTCGCTCTTTTTCCTTCCCATGCGACTCTCCCAATCTTTGACTCTATACCTATGTCAGGACTCCCCCATCCCTTTGATGTAAATTATACAAACACAGGATGTACCCTTCTAAATTTTTTTCAGTCATATTATCCTACACAGATAAATACATACACATCTCTATATACATACACACACAACCAGGGGTTTTTTTTGGTCACTGTTCTAAAATAATGGAATGAAAATGCACACATATTTTTCTGCATCTGGTTTTTTTCAACATCAACACTTTACAGGAATCCTTCAGAGTCAACTGGTAAACCTCTCATCATTCTTTTTAATGGTTGCATACTATCCCACGATGTGGGTATAACAATTTATTCTGCCATTCCACTACTGTTGGACCATCTCTTTATTTCCAGGCTGTTCTCTTTTTGGGAGGAGGGATAGGCACATGAAAAATGTTAAAGTATTATTGTACACATATTCTAACATACTAATGTTTCTATTTCCGCTGGATACTTCTATTTCGCTTAGACAGATTCTCAGCAGTGAGGACAGTAGTTACAGGGTTTGTATATTTTTAATTTTTAATACATAATGATTGCTTTCCAAAAATGGCTGTGACAATCTACATTTCTGCAAACAATATATGAGATGCTTCTCTTCACATTATCACCATCAATAGGTATACAGTTCTTTTTTCAGTCTGATGAGTATAAAATATATCTCATTACTTTAATTATATTTCTCTGGCTCACAGGTCTAAATATCTCCAAGTTTGTGGGCCATTTTCTCTTCTGTGAGCAAATATTTTTTAATATTTTTCATCTGGGTGGGTTTTTTTCTTATTAATTTATAAGAGTCCTTTATTTAAGGTATCTGTTTTATTCTACAGTTAAAATAATTGATATGTAGCAAAATGGCCATCTTTTCTTTTATAGTTTCTGGGCTTCCAGTCTTATTTAAGATGGTTTCCCCTGCCCTTAATTATACATTTAGACTCTTTTCTACTAAAATTCTAGTCATTTTACAAATTTTTAATCCACCTGAAATTTATTTCTATATATTGTGTAAGACAGAGGACTGGTTTAACTATATGGCATATGTAGTTGATAGAAACCAGTGGTACCAATACCCTTTATTATATGTCTGTCTAAATTATAACCTTATCATGTATAAAAATATTCATATATTTTGGGACTAAATTCTGGCTTGATATGCTGCTCTACTGATCTATTTGTCTACACGATACCATGCTGATTTGACTTTACATTGGTTGTAAAGCACCTTTTGCTATCTAGCAATGCAACTGTCTCTCACCACTCTTACATTTTTCTTGTGTTTCTTCAAGCATGTTTTTCATATAAAGTTTATGAAAATTTTGACCAATTAAAAAACTATCAGGATTCTAATCAAACTGCATTAAATTCATATTTTAGTTTTTAAATAATTTAACTTTCTACCTCAAAATGGAATTCAGTGTGCTTTTCCATTTGCTCAGAACCTGTTTTATGTGTTTCAAGATAACCACCATTTTCTTCACATTCCTATGCATTTCTTGTTAAGGTTTATGTTCAGTATTACCACTATTTAAAATGAAACTCCTCCCCCTCCAACCACTACTAGGGTAAAGTCCCTACTTGCCACAATAGAGGAAAGTTAATGCATTTTGTACACTTACCTTAAATTCAGCCACCTCACAAAATTCTGTTAAGTCTAATAGGTTTTTTTGGTTGGGAGGTTAATTTATGGGAGTTTCTGACTATTTCTAAATATATAAATCATGTCACCTAAGAGTTTTCTGTTCTTTTCCAAAGCTTTAAGAGTTCTCATTCTCTTGTCTTATTTGCTATACTTCCATTTATGATAAATAATAATGGTGATAAGTTGACATACCTGGCTAATTTTCTATGTTAACTAAAATTATATTAGTGTTTACAGTTTGATATTTACTACTGGTTTTTGTTAAACAGTATATTATATTTAAGAGGTTTTCTTCTATCCCTATTTTACTTAGGGTTTTTGTAATGAGGATTAGCTGCTGGATTTTTCAAATCCCTTTTCACTGTCTATTGATGTATCATAAGGTTTTTCTCTTTATTTGTTGATTAAGCAATAAGAGCAATATATTGCCTTACATGGTACCACTCTTGCATTCCTGTAATAAATTCTATTTAGTCTTGGCATATTATTCTTTTGATATATTTCTGGATTCTGTTTGTTAATATCTGTTTAAAGTTTTAAAATCTATAGTCATATGTGAGATTAGTATAGTTTGCTTTTTTTGTTTTATATTTATTAGGTTTAAGTATTAAAATTACAGTAGGTTCATAAAATGAGTTTGAGAGCTATCCAACATTTTAAAAGGATGCATCCCTGGATCCAGCAAATCTTTTAGGGATTTACCTTAACAAAACAATGGTCCATGTGCCCAGAGGTACAATGATGTTCAGTACAGCACTGTTTATAACAGTTAAAAAAAAAATCAAAAACACAAAATCTCCCAAGGAAAAAAATAAATTTAAGAGCTTCATGAAATGAAACACTACATGCCTTTATATATATGTGTGTGTATACACACATGCATAAATCTATCTATATACCTACCTACCCACGTTTACTTTTTCCCTTCAGTTATAAGTCATCTTCTGTCTGGTCTCTCTTTTTCCCCTATAACTACGAGACTACATATTACATAATGAATAATGCCAAACGCAAGCTTTAATATAGTTTGCCACTGAGAACTAATTGTTACTACTCTCTCTTATGTTTTATCTCCAGTTCCTTCTTCATATTGTTTTATATAAATTGTGCTTCATGTAAGCATGATAGAAACACAATCACTGTTCAATTACTAGTAACTTTAAACCAAAAAATAAAAAATAAGAATGCTAGTGACTTTTGGGGCTTTTCTTTGCTTAGCAATTCCAACCTGCACTTTGGAAAGAAAAGATTTAATAATTACTAAATGCTAAGTTACTCACATGAAGAACTGTAGAATTCCAGAGCAACTAAATTATGACATAAATCTTACTAATATAAACTCTAGATTTTGGATTAATATAGGATTGATTTTTTTCCTATAAAAAACAAGAAAGTAGATTTAAAGCAATTATCTTCTAAAATCTTAAAATAATTACATTTGAATATTTCTAAAAGGGACTTTCTGCTAATAGCATTATTGGTCTCAACAAAAGAAACTACATTTTCAATTACTTTGCTCCTAAGTGGCTATGATTAAAATGAACGCTTTTTTTTTAACCTTTAAACATACCACTTCACAATTCTTGCAGGATACACTAACCATTACAAATGAAATAAAGAATATCAGATCCTGTGTTTATGTGAAACATACCTGATCTTCATAACCTTCAATTTTTACTGGAGTAAACTGGTCCAAGTTATACTGTGCAAATGCACTAAAAAAGAAAAGGGTCAATTATTTTAAATTATGTATTTAATGTTCTTAAAAAAATCACAAACAATTCACTGTCAAATAAAGGTCTCCTGCACTGCACATGGCAAGTTAAATAAAACTGTTAATTCTCTACTACTGATCTTATATTAGGTATAAATATTATATAGGTATGGCTTTTTAAAACCCGGTGAATGACACCCAGCTTTCAATGCTTAGCAAAAAAATTAAATCAGTAAATATAATCAGTCCTTTCCTTCAAAACCCTGAAAGTAAAGGTTAGCCACTTATAAGACACATACCCAACTATTCAAGTATATACTAACATTTAGTATACAACATACCGGGAAACAGAGTAGGTGCTGTGAGAGATGCAAAGAGTAATTAGACAGATCAAAGGGCTTACAGTTGAATAGGAGCTATGATAAACATAATCATAACACAAAGCAGAAAGTACCATAAGAGAATGACCAATAAACATCACAGAGAATATATATTTTTAAAAATTACATTCTGTTGAGGCAAGGGTAAGAAGAAAAGAGAATCAGGGGTGATATCATAATGGAAGTGATACTGAGAAATGGCCTTGAAATAATGGGTAGGTTCTCTGGTCTTGCAGAAATTGGAGGGATGAGAAGAGCAATTCAATTAGAGGGACCAAGATGAGCAAAATACAAGAGGAGAAGATAGGTTAAGTCCAACATCACAGAAAGCACCAAGCTCAATGCCTGGCACATAGCAGGTGTTCAGTTATATTTACTGCCTTCAACTGAAAGGTCCTGCATGATGGAAAAATTACTTCATTTGGGAGGCAAAGCAGAATTACAGAAGCTTTTTGAGAAAAGACAACCAAGAACTACTTCTGAAGAAGATTAATTTGGCAGCAGTGTGTATGACAATTGGGTGGTGGAGCAACTAGAGCCAGGAAAAGCAGTTGGGCTATCATTAGGCAAACGTCCATGTTAGAACAGCTGAGAGTCTGAACTAGGAAATGGTGACGAGATAGATTCAAGAATAAAGCCTCTCTCTAATTTCATATGAGTAAAGAATAATGTATTACATAATTACATAATACATTTGTAGGAAAAACTCTCATAGCACAAAAAAATTACCTAAAAAATAAAGATCACACTGTATTTTATTAAGTCTATAACCTAGGAAATCTCTTCCACTTACTAGGAAAGACAGTGAGAATTTTAAAATTTAGGACTACATCTCTAATTCTAGTCTACTTGGAAGCTTTTCAGATTACTCTGGATGGTAAAATGTCCACTGAATTTTTAGGTGTTAGCTACTGAATCTCCTCAAGAGAGGAGATTGAGCAAAGCATTATTGATGAGTTAACAGGAGACTAGTAAATGTAAAAACAGCAAAGTAGGATTAAATTCCTAGCTGTCAAATTCCTGACACTGCATGTCAAAAAAAGATGGGAGTAAATATAGAAATGTATGGAGGGAAAGGGAGATTTTCTTTATTCATTAAAACTGTAATTTTCATAGGAATAGCCCCAACATAGCCAGGCAGTTACTATCCCTTAAATGAATTTACCTCAAAAGTATGTTTGAGATTAAAAAGTATTCTAAATCACTTAGAATTGAGGGTTCACTTTCCAGTAAAAGACATATTTAAATAATAAATTTAGATAGTAATTTGGTCTTGGGTCCTTTACTGCTCATATCAAACCCCGTTCATCTATAATCTGGGAGTGGGGTAAGAACAGGAAATCTGAAAAGGAGACAATGAATATGAAATAGGTAAAACTGTATCTTAAATGCTCAAAGCAAGTTAAACAGGTGACAATTATGCAGTATGGCAGGAAAGGTACTCACTAACCTAGGAGTCAGACTACAGAATATCTAGGTTTTGTTCGAACCCTGATATTAGCTAGTGTGGGCCTCACTTACCATATCCACAAAAAAGGGGGGTTTGAACTAGATGACTTCCAAAGTCCCTTCTAGTTCAGAAAACTTACTCCATTTACCCACTCATCATCCATTTACCTACCCCTCCACCCATGCAAATATTTAGGTGTTAAGCACTCTATTAGACACAGTGAAAACAATAATTTCTCTGCCCTTGTAGAGTTCTGTAGCCCAATCACCCATTTCTAAGTCACCTGTTCCTGTAGATTTTTTTTATACCCTTTACCATTAGTCATTCACACCTTATACTTTTTACCATGTGTTTCCACATCATCTCTCTTATTTACTATTCGAATTGCGTTCATCATTTAAACTCAGCTCAAAAACCATCTCTAAATAGAAATTTAAAATTTCTTCCTTTGGGCTCCAAAGGTCTTTGATATGCCTCTATATTTTATTTCAGTTGGCCGGAAATTCAACATGTCTGACTCCCCACTGGATAATCCCTAAGAGGTTTATTTGTCTCATCATCACAGTGAAGTCTGGCATTCGTCATGTCTGTTGAATAAAAGGCTATTTCTGGATATTTCAAAGTTTTCTAGACTTGAAAGTACCAAGTCTTCAGTATGCCTGATTTTACTATGAAATACACTGAATTTATGCCCTTCAGTAAAGATGTCCCATTAGAACCACTTTTAAGAATAGCCATGTTTCCCCCACCCTTACAAAAAGATAGGAAGAGGAATTTCTCAAAAATAAATTTAAAATTAAAAGAGTTAAAGCAACAGGAAAAAGGTGGAAGAAAGGAGGAAAAGAAGTACACAGAAGGAGCTGTACTTGTATAAAAGAAATTTAGTATCAAAAAATGCAACTGAAGAAGCAATAGGACTATGGCTATGCACTTACTTTGGTGAAACTGCCACTAGGACACATTTTAAATGTTTTTACAATGCTTTCCAAGCTTATGTTATATAGGTCTGGACAGGCTCAATGACAAGTGATACATTATCTTTTGAGGATGAAACCAGGTTTGGAGGTATTTCAAAAGTAATTCAGAACCAAGTCAAGTGAACAATGGGGGTAACAGCATGTTTGTTTGAAAATTATTTCACAGACAGGACACTGTGAACCAGAGTAATATAATTCTGAAGTCAATCAATGATTTAAGGTGTATTTCTGTACTTCACAGATAACTTCAGATGTCTGCAAAATGAATTTGAACAAAGAGTTTTGAGAAACTCTTCTGTACAAAGACTACTACTGAAGTCAACAAAAAGAATCACTTCTTTCTCTTCTTGTTTATCTAGTTAGCAATCATTTACTGAGACTATAACCACATGCAAGAAAACCTGAAGTTTCTACTGAAGGTTTTGATGTTTTTTGAGGTCATACTATAAACATCTTGTTTTATCATTAGGTACTGATTTCCTCAAAGACTAATCTCCTTAAAAGATCAGAATATCAGGCATTTAATGTATATACCTCTTGAAACATGGACCAAGACTGTCCCTGAAATTTGGTTCATAATAAAAGAGAAATATAGCTCATATTCCAGTTTTTTTTAAAGAACTCCAATTTATTTAAATGTAACAATCATCAGATAAATACTCCTTTGGACAAATAAAATTTCAATGCTTTCATCATTTTTTATTCAAATGTGTAACTGTTTCATACCATTTATATAATTATGAATATTTTTCTGACCTTCATTAAACTTTACTCTGCAGGGGAAAAACTCTTCTTTCAACAAACGAACTTTGTTATAAAGCAGAAACTAACACACCATTGTAAAGCAATTATACTCCAATAAAGATGTTAAAAAAAAAAAACAAAAACAAAGGAAGTTTCTCATTTCCTTAACTCAAAAAAATTCACTAATTTTTGCGCCTACACGAAACAACGCACAAATTTATTTACCACAGAGAACTCAGAGGAAAAGGTTACTTTGAAAGTACTGTTGTTACAAGTTCATAAATGTTGTATGTTTTCTTTACTTCCGTAAGACTTTTGTCAACATGCTATATGCTATTATAAAGAAAACTAATTTTACTTGGGTATGTAAATAATTTTAAAAGGTTTAAAGAACTTAGGAATAAGAGGCCATTCACCCAGAAACTAATAACTAAAGTCAAAGATATCAAGTAAACTGATTTCTATTATGCACTTTAATATAATAATTTAATGGGTGGAAGCAACCCGACTGTCCACTGACATGTGAATGGATAAACAAAATGTGGTGTATATATATATATGTATGTAAACACACACACATTCAGTGTTAAAAAGGAAGGAAATTCTAACACACGCTCCAACATAAATGAACTTTGAAGACATTCTGCTAAGTAGAATAAACCAGTCACAAAAGGACAAATACTGTATGACTCCACTTCATACATTAAATAGAATGATGGTTCCCAGGGGCTAAGAGGAGGGGAGAATGGAAAATTATTGCTTAAAGGGTATGGAGTTTCAGCTTGGGAAAATAAAAAGTTCTGGAGATGGATGGTGGTGATGGTTACACAAAAATGTGTATGTACTTAATGCCAAAGAACTGTGTGCCTAAAAATGGTTAAAACGTTAAACTTCATATTAAGCATATTTCCCCCACAATAAAAAATAATAAATAAAAATTTCTATTGAAAGATAAAAGGACATAAAAGACCCGTAATAGCCAAAACAATCTTGAGAAAGAAGAACGGAGCTGGAGCAATCATGTTCCCAGACTTCAGACTTATACTACGAAGCTACAGTAACCAAAACAGTATGGTGCTGACACAAAAACAGATACATAGATCAATGGAACAGAATAGAGACTCCAGAAATAAACCCACACACTTATGGTCAATTAATCTATGACCAAGAGGCAAGAATATAAAATGGAAAAAAGACAGTCTCTTCAATAAGTGGTGCTGGGAAAACTGTACAGCTACATGTAAAAGAATGAAATTAGAACATTCCCAAACACCACACACAAAAATAAACTCAAAATGGATTAGAGACCTAAATGTAAGACCGGACACTATAAAACTCTTAGAGGAAAACACAGAAAGAACACTCTTTGACATAAATCACAGCAAGATCTTTTTTGATCCACCACCTACAGTAATGGAAATAAAAACAAAAATAAACAAATGGGACCTAATGAAACTTCAAAGCTTTTGCACAGCAAAGGAAACCATAAACAAGACGAAAAGACAACCCTCACAATGGGAGAAAATAGTTGCAAACTAATCAACGGACAAAGGATTAATCTCCAAAATATATAAACAGCTCATGCAGCTCAATATTAAAAAAAACAAACAACACAATCCAAAAATGGGCAGAAGACCTAAATAGACATTTCTCCAAAGAAGACATACAGATGGCCAAGAAGCACATGAAAAGCTGCTCAACATCACTAATTATTAGAGAAATGCAAATCAAAACTACAATGAGGTATCACCTCACACCAGTTAGAATGGGCATCATCAGAAAATCTACAAACAACAAATGGTGGAGAGGGTGTGGAGAAAAGGGAACCCTCTTGCACTGTTGGTGGGAATGTAAATTGATACAGCCACTATGGAGAACAGTATGGAGGTTCCTTAAAAAACTAAAAATAGAACTACCATACGACCCAGCAATCCCACTACTGGGCATATACCCAGAGAAAAACATAATTCAAAAAGACACATGCACCCCAATGTTCACTGCAGCACTATTTACAATAGCTAGGTCATGGAAGCAACCTATGCCCACTGACAGACGAATGGATAAAGAAGATGTGGTACATATATTCAATGGAATATTACTCAGCCATAAAAAGGAACAAAATTGGGTCATTTGTTGAGACGTGGATGGATCTACAGACTGTCATACAGAGTGAAGTAAGTCAGAAAGAGAAAAACAAATATCGTATATTAACGCATATATGTGGAACCTAGAAAAATGGTACAGATGAACCGGTTTACAGGGCAGAAATTGAGACACAAATGTAGAGAACAAACGTATGGATACCAAGGGCGGAAAGCAGCTGGGAGGTGGGGGTGGTGGTGTGATGAATTAGGCGATTGGGATTGACATGTATACACTGATGTGTATAAAACTGATGACTAATAAGAACCTGCTGTATAAAAAAATAAATTAAATAAAATTCAAAAATGCAAAAAAAAAAAAAAAAAGACCTAAATGTAAGACTTGGAAACCATAAAACTCCTAGAGGAAAACACAGACAACACTCTTTGATATAAATCGCAGCAATATTTTTTTGGATCCATCTCCTAAAGCAAAGGAGATAAAAGGGACCTAATTAAACTTAAGTGCTTTTGCACAGAACAGGAAACCATCAACAAAACAAAAAGACAAAATGAACAGGAGAAAATACTTGCAAATGATACGACTGATAAGGAATTAACATCCAGAATAAATAGTTCATACAGTTCAACAGCAAAAAGACAAACCACCTGATTGAAAAACAGGCAGAAGACCTGAATAGACATTTTTCCAAAGAGGACATACAGATGGCCAGCAGGCGCATGAAAAAATGCTCAACATTGCTAATCGTTAGGGAAATGCAAATCAAAACCACAGTGAGATATCACCACACGCCTGTCAGAAAGGCTATCATCAAAAAAGAACACAAATAACAAATGCTGCAGAGGACGTGGAGAAAAGGGAACCCTCCTACACTGTTGGTGGGAATGTACATTGGTGCAGCCACTGTGGGAAACAGTATGGAGGTTTCTCAAAAAACTAAAAATAAAACTAGCACATGATCCAGCAATTCCACTCCTAGGTATATATTGGAAGAAAATAAAAACACTACTTCAAAAAGATACTTGCACCCCAATGTTCGTAGCAGCATTATTTACAATTGCCAAAATATGGAAGCAACCTAAGTGTCCATCAACAGACGAATGGATAAGGAAGAAGTGGTAAATATATACAATGGAATACTACTCAGCCATAAAAAAGAATGAAATTTTGCCATTTACAACAACATGGGTGGACTTGGAGGGCATTATGCTAAGTGAAATAAGTCAGAGAAAGACAAATACTGTATGATATCACTTATACGTGAAATCTAAGAATACAACAAACTAGTGAATATAATAAAACAGAAACAGACTCACAGATACAGAGAACTAGTGGTTACCAGTGGGGAGAGGGAAGGGGGGAGGGGCAATATAAGGGTATGGGATTAAGAAACACAAACTATTATATACAATATAAGATAAATAAGCTACAAGGATGTATTGTACAACACAGGGAATATAGCCAGTATTTTGCAGTAACTATTAATGGAATATAACTTTAAAAAATTGTGAATCACTATGTTGTATACCTATAACATATATAATATTGTACATCAACTATACTTCAATTTAAAAATGAGAAAAAAATAACAGGAATTTAAATCAGAAGCAAAATCAGGTATGTCTAGAAGTCTGTTGCACCTCTACCTTCATTAGGATTAACTCTAAAGAACAAATTTATTCGATAAAGCCTTACAAACATTACAAAAATAGAATTAGAGCAAATTTCCCCCATTAGTCAGGATTTCACATTTTGGGTAGTACACTAAGATGAAAGTAGGTGACTGGATGATACTGAACACTCTTTGTAAGGCACCTGAACGTTTAATCTCCTCATTTTCAAATGAGTAATGAAGTCCATTAGCCTAAAATATGGGTCCACAGGCCTTATTTAGGGAGGTGGGAGAGGGAAAGAGAACCAATTATTTCTCTGAAATCTTAAGATAGCTGTGGCAACTCATGATTGTGGTCACTGGTCCAAAGATGATGTACTAGGATTTAGAACTGCTTAGTTCTTTGAATCACTCACAAATCTAGTAAATACTTAAGTAAATATGTGTCAGATACTATGTTAGGTATTTATGGATGAATAAAATAAGCTCCTAACCCTCAAAAATCTATTTCTTTTTACTGAAGTACAGTGCATTTACAATATTGCAAGTGTACAGCAAAGTGATTCAGTTATATATACATATATATATTCTTTTTCAGATTCTTTTCCATTATAGCTTATTACAAGATACTGAATATAGTTCCTTGTGCTATACAGTAGGTCCTTCTCAAAAATCTATTAGGATCAAGCATTTAACAGAAAGTAAAATGTAACTACTGCATAAAATTTAAAGTATCACAATTTCACAAATCAAAGTTTCTAAAATTATTTTATCCAACTTTGCAAATGTCAAAATACAGTATTGAGTATATAAGCCACTGCCAAACACACAATGAATAGAGAATTTCATGGTATAATTGTGTCTCTATATCCTTCTGTGATCAAAAATATTTCTCTTCTAACCTAGTACATACATATTATTATATATATTTGAACTTGATGTGCAAATATCTATTTCATGGATTAGTACCTAAAAACCACTTTTAAAATATTTTTTCCCATGTCACTTTAATTATGTTAATATAATGCATAATACTTACTGGGCTGCTCCTTCCCTGAGAAGATTATCATTATTAAGCAGTAACCGAACATCTGCAAAACAAACATTATTTTTTCTATATTACTATTTTCCTATATTTGAAATTTCTATGGAATGAATTTAGGTTATTTTAGTCATGTGTTAGTATCCTACCCACCCCCCAAAACATGTATGGGAGATCAAAATGTCACTGTGATGACCAAAATAACCACAAAAACATATCATGGTATTAATAAAAAAGAAAAGATTTTGGTAAGGAAATAGCAGATGGAATGAAATAAAAATATATGTTATTTCATACTCTTAATAGTCAATGCAGGCAGACTATAACATGTCTCCAAAGAACTAAAGTGGAGATAAGCTACACCAAAAAGATGGTGTGATAAGATCTGCCGAAGACTGAGCACTATGCCTCTTAGTCTGACAATACTATCATGAGTTTCAAATGAATTTGCTCTATGGAAAAAGTGATTAAACAAGAAACAGCTTGTGAACGCAGTACAGATGTAGGCATTTTGTTTCTCAGACAGCTCATGTTCAACAACAGATGAATGTGTTGAGTTAGATACAGATAACTACTTTATTTGATTTAGTAATCTCACTTTGGTTGTTGATTCTTAACTCTGTCCTAACCACAGACTCAACTATGTAGACACATGCCTTTTAATCATTAAAACACAACTTTAAAACTACAATTTTAATTAGAAAAAAAAATCACATAATTTCACCAACAAACAAACAAAATTCTACTCTAGTCTTGATGTATTTTCTTTTATTATTTTCCCTATACACTTGGCTGTTTTACATAATTGCTATCATAAAGTACATATAACAAAGTATCCTAATTCTTTCATTAAATGAAAATAACACAAATAACTTAAGTACCTTCTATTAAGAAACTGGTTAAATGTAACATAAACAGACAATTGTTCTTATAAATAGTGTAAAATTGGGCATCCAATAGAAATAATGTAGATACGTATTTATCAACTTGGAAATATATACACGATATAATAAACAGGAAGGGGAAAACCCAGCATGTATAGTATTATATTTATGCAATGTTATATATATGTGTCTAAATTGAGAAATGTTGGAAGTATTTCATTCAAACAGTGGAGAAGAGAGGGTAGAATTTTGTGTAATTCTTAGATTCTTTTTTGCTCTTTGGAAATTTTAGAATGACTATGAATCATTTTTACAAAAATAATAAAGATATTCCAAAAGAAAAAATATTGCCTATTCACATACCTCTTTTTAGCAGTAAGTCCCAACTTAAAAAACAGTATCCGGCTAACCACTAAAATAATACTAATTTGATTTCTAAATTAACTGATTTTAAACAATGGAAGCTTCTGCCTAAAAAATTAAAACACAGACATTTACAATTATAGGTATTCTTATCTCACAAAGTAAACTGGGAATTCGATTTGATAAATATGATTACTGTACCTTCAATATTTAAAGCATAATCATTAACAGCAGTATTGCATGGTAGGTAGTGTATCTTTTTCAGTTCTACCTAAATGGGAGAATAATTTAAAAGCAACATCCATATGATCCAGCTATCTTTACTCTGGAAAAAAAGTCCAAACTACTATCATATGAAGAATACAGTGAAAGAAATAGAGAAGAATTTGAATAAAATAAAAACTACTCTTAAGAAGGCATGTGGTTTCAAGTCAGACCACACATCAGAACAATGGGTGGGTGGGAGTCTTTAAAAAAAAAAAAAAAAAAAAGGTATACATTTCAGAGCTCCAGCCCAGATAACACATCAGTTCCTGAGAATGAAGACCAGAAATCTATGTTTTAATGATTCTTACATAGCCAATCTGGGAAATAGCATTTGGGAACCACTGATCTAACAAGATTTTATGACTCTGAAATTCTAAAATTTGTGGCTTCCATGGAATCATTCTGATGTTAATATTATCAACAGAAATAGCATGAAAATAACCAAATGCATATGAATTTCCCCCTCAAATACTTAACTCCTTTCTCACTCTAAAATACTCCCTCATTTAAAACTTACATAAATATCTTATATTCCCATTTCCATTCCACAGTTCCAGCCCAGGTCTACTGAACGGCTCATCCTAAATGCCCTAGTCCTCATCCAAAATGCCTACTGTACGTCAACACAGAAAATATCAACTCAACATCAATTTCCAATGAGACTTAGAAAAGCAATTTCTGGGACTCATACATTCTTTCAGGGTCTTTCTGATTAACAAATTTGTAGGGCATTTAATTCAGGGTAAGAATAGTAAGTGAAAATCTTTTCTTAGAATTATAATTTATTCCTGGCTCTATAAATTGTACGGGAGTTTGGGGGCTACTGACAGTAGCATAGTTTCCCCATTATCAATTTAAGTTAAAAGCCAACTTTTGACCCTATGGAGAAAAGACTATCTTCTTTAATGCCCCAACCATCAAACGTATTAACCTGTATTTAGGTTATAAAGGCTGAATATTAAAACAGAAGTTAAACCCTGTAGGAAGAAGAAATACTTTTGAATTCTCCCCAACTTCCCAATTCATTGCTTCAGATTTTATGGTTATCTTGAAAGGAAGAATATTTTAACTTCCAGATTTTTCACAATAGAGACTGCCATTCTTCCTCTAAGTGTAGCTCAGTGGTTAAATTTTTAAATGTATAAAAATTACCATATGTAACTGTATGTACTAAATCATATATTAATGTTGTTTGTGGATGATTTAAGGGATTTTCTAGGGTATTTTAACTTTATACAATTTTTGCCTCATTTTTTGACTTTCAAACCTAATCTTTTCTGAGGTGAGATTCCATTATATCTTATACTATGAATGAAAATGAGAGATTAAACTTCTTAAAAAACAGGTTTAAATAGCTTACTCTGGAGTAGAATGTTTAAAAAATGAAACTGAAGAGCACTTTATAAATTAGTTTTAATTTAAGACATGGTGAAGGCCAAGTATATATGAAGTAGAAATTACGCATTTAAAGTACTTGTGGTAGATTATTCTTAAAACTGCTTTAAAAAAGTTTTGTATAAAAATCACTACAGGCCATTTTCTGCACAACTATTTCAACCACTTCATTCTGTTAAAGAGGAGCTATTGTTACAGTTTTTAACAGCAACCAGGAGACTATGTTGTATTTAAATTTCTCATCTATGGGTGAATAATTATAAAACTGTTTGCCAGTGAGGTGTGAGGTTTAAAGAAAGGTATACTGTGAACTGATTTATGAGATATAATTTAAATAACAAATTGTTTTTACACGTGATGTCATCTTCTAAGCCCAGGAAACAAGCACAGTGAAACAGTGTTCCTCCCTTCTTTTTTGGCTGTTCCTATTAATTGAGTAGGCTTTTCTTTAAAAGAAACATAAAAAATGCATTTCACAACTCCAAAAAATAATTAAAATTAAAATTTTCTTGTCTTTTAAAATGATTTAATGTTATTCTTTAAGAGGGTTAAAATTTGCAAACATAATTATCATACGTCATAAACACATTATATTCTAGACCTTACAAAATCCAGATTGACAAAAATTTTCACTGTAATTCAGAAAGTACAGATTTTTCTACCCACTCCCCTTAAATTAGTTACTTTGGTTACGTAACTTATTCTTTAAAAAAGGAGTGCTTGATATATCAAGCCTTAAGTGTTATGAATTAAACACTCACCATTAAACACCTCATTAAATTCTCCAGGAGGGGCATGAATGATGAATTTTGCTGCTATACGCACCTAAAACAGAAACAAAGATATAAATGTTCCACAGCATAGGCCTCTGCTAAAACAACCAAAAACCATGCAAAATTATACTATTTCAAAGTTCTACTGAAAATGGCTTAAGAAGATTTTAAAGACAGTGACATTTTTTCACTCAAACACCCTAAGTTTATTACTGTTTTAATCATTTAATATAATCACAATGCATAGACTGAATGTAGATAAAATATACATATAACTAATGCATTTAAGGATTCAAAGCTGCCTACATATAAATATTTTCTTATAAGCAAATTTTTCTGTTAAACTAAAATGGAAAAAAATGATCCATCAAGAAAATTTCTATGTGTGAGGAAATAAGATGCATTTAGGTACTATGAAGAAAATATATTTGTGTGTCTATACAGTCACAAATGTGCATGTCTATAAAGTCACAAATTAGTTTAAAAAAATGTAGAAAGGAAGAGGGGAAGAAAGGTCTAAATTCAAAATGTTTTGAACATGAGATCTGACTAGATCTTAGGAAATTTTAGTTCAAAAATAAGTGAGAGACAAAAATATCAACAGGTATACTGACAGGTATATTTTAAGACAATAAAGGCTATATTAAAGAGATTAATCACTAATGAATATACATGAGAGGTTAGATGACATGCCCAATATTATAATTTAGTGAAGAAGTTCTGAGTATTTATAATAGTTTTCCAACCACTATACAATAGCCTCCAACTCAGCTGATCAGTGATCTTGTCAGAAATGCACATTCATGAGCCCTATCCAACCAAATGAATTGGATTCTGGAAATGAGGCCCAGAAAACACTATAAACAAGTTTTCCAGTTGATTTTTAAAATACACATCCAAGTATTCACTGAATTAAGGGACCACACATGGCAAAAACAAAAGCTTTATTTCATATTGTCCACTTTACTAGCACTGTCGCTGCTCTGACGATGAAACTAAAAATAATGGAAAAGGAAATAATTATATATGTTTGTGTATATATGTTATATGTGTGTGTGCATGCATCTAAGTACACATATGGTTTTCAGAGGAGAGACACAGATGAAAAAGGTATTTACAGTTAAAAAGAAGATGTTCCTAGCTAGAGGCCACATATGTGACAAGGCCAGTTAGAAAACTGTTAATTTAAAACAAAAAGAAAAGCTTTTGTAGTCTGGAACACCAAAAAGTCTGAAGCAAAACCTACGACTGTTGTTGGATACCACGGAGAGATTACACTGATGAAGATGATAACAAAAATGGGATTATTTAAATTAGTGTTTACCAAGCACTTTACACGGATTATGTCATTTACTCTTCAGTCTGATTACTGAATATACACTTTATTTACTATATTATGCTGCTCCTCAGATTTAAAACAGTTTTGGCAGAATGGGTAAAATGCTCCCACCAAAAGATGAACAGGGCAGAATGTGACAGGGTGGCCACCAACAAACAGCCAAAGTATAAACTTTTTTTGGTATTTAAAATGTCAATAGCAGCAACTTAAGGGAAATAAATTCTTCCCAAGACAGAAAAAACCAGAGTTCACTCAAAAAGAAATATGTAACCTGAATAGTCCTAGATCTACTAAAGAAATTGAGTTTGTTGTTAAAAGCATTCCAACAAATAAAACTTCAGGTTTTCTTATAACAGGCATTTAAGGAAGAAATATTATCAATTCTACACAAATTATTCCAGAAAACAGAACTGAAAACAACAACTTCCAACTTATTTTAAGAGAATAGAATTATCCTATACCAAAGACTAAAATACTACAAGAAACACAACTCACAGACCAAAACCTCTCATAAACACAGAAGCAAAAACCTTCAATAAAATATTAGCAAATTGAATCCAACTATATATAGAAAGGATAACACATCATGACCAAGTGGAGTTTTTCCTAGAAATGTAGGGCTGTTTCACTATTTGAAAAGCAATTTACAATATAAACTGATTAAAGATGAAAAACCACAATCACCTCAATAGAAGCAGAAAAATTACTTAATAACATTCAACAACCAATCATGATAAAAAAAAACTCTTAGCAAACTAAAAAGACAATGTCTTTAATTTGATAAAAGGTATTTACAAAAAAGCCTATAGCTAACATTATCCTTAATGGTCAAAGACTGAAAGCCTCCCCCTAACATCAGGTAACGATGTCTGTTCTCATCCCTCCTATTCAACATCATACTGAGATCTTAGTGCAATAAGGTAAGAAAAACAAATGAAAGTCGTTTCATAAAATAAAATAAATCTTTCTACTTGCGGACAACATGATTGTTTACAATGAAAAATCCCAAGGAATCTTAAACAAACAAACAAAACTACCCAATAACCTATAAAACTTAGGTTACAAATCTAACAAAATATGTACAGGACTAATATCCTGAAAACTACACAAAACTGATGAAAGAAATCAAAGAAAATCTAAATAAATGGAGAGACATGTATGTTCATGGATTGGAAGGCTCCTTATTGTAAAGATAACAATTTTTCCCAAACTATTCTACAGATTCAATGAAGGCCCAATCAAAATCCAAGCAGGATTTTTTTGATACACATCAACAAGCTGATTCTAACATTGATGTTTCCTATATTATTATTTTTCTATGTTTGAAGAATGCAATGAATGCAGGCTATTTTGGCCATGTATCAAGATTAACACTCCCTCCCCGCAAATGCAAGCAAGATCAAGAAATCACTCTGATGCCCAGAACAACCATAAACACACACATGAACATACACCATGGTATTAAAAAAAAGATTTTGGTTAGGAAATGAGAGAGAATGAATATTATTTCACACCCTTAGCAGTAAATGCAAAGTAGCAATGGCAAATGAACTAGAATAGCCAAAATAATTTTGAAAAAGAACAAAGTTGGAGAATTCACACTACCTAACCTTAAGGCTTAATATAAAGCTACAGTCATATATGGATCATAATAGAATAGAAGAGAGCGCCCAGAAATAAACCCACACACCTATGGTCAATTAATCTTTGACAAAGGAGATAAGAATATACAATGGAGAAAAGGCAGTCTCTTCAGCAAGTGGTGTTGGGAAAGCAGGACAGCCACATGTAAATCAGTGAAGTTACAACACTCTCTCACATCAAACACAAATATAAACTCAAAATGGCCTAAAGATTTAAATATAAGACATGACACCATAAAACTCCTGGAAGAGAACACAGGCAAAACATTCTCTGACATAAATCATACCAATGTTTTCTTAGGTCAGTCTGCCAAGACAAAAGAAATAAAAGCAAAAATAAACAAATGGGACCTAATCAAACTTTTAAGCTTTTGCACGCAAAGGAAACCATAAACAAAATGAGAAGACAACCTACGAACTCGGAGAAAATATTTGCAAATGATGTGACCAGTAAGGGCTTCATTTCCAAAATATACAAACAGCTCAGACAACTCAGTAACAAAAATACAAACAACCCAATCAAAAAATGGGCAGAAAACCTAAATAGACATTTCTCCAAAAAAGACATACAGATGGCAAATACGCACATGAAAAGATACTCAACATCGCTAATTATTAGAGAAATGCAAATCAAAATTACAATGAGTTACCACCTCACATCAGTCAGAATGGCCATCGTTAGAAAAATCTACAGGGGCTACCCTGGTGGCGCAGTGGTTGAGAATCTGCCTGCCAATGCAGGGGACACGGGTTCGAGCCCTGGTCTGGGAAGATCCCACATGCCACGGAGCAACTAGGCCCGTGAGCCACAATTACTGAGCCTGCGCGTCTGGAGCCTGTGCTCCGCAACAAGGGAGGCCGCGATAATGAGAGGCCCGCGCACCGCAATGAAGAGTGGCCCCCGCTTGCCGCAACTAGAGAAAGCCCTCGCACAGAAACGAAGACCCAACACAGCCATAAATAAATTAAAAAAATAAAAAAATAAAAAAATAAATAAACTGACTCAGTAGAGTCTTAAAAAAAAAATCTACAAATAATACAGGCTGGAGCAGGTGTGGAGAAAAGGGAACCCTCCTACACTGTCGGTGAGACTGTAAATTGATGCAGCCACTATGGAAAACAGGATGGAAGTTCCTCAAAAAAACTAAAAATAAAGTTGCCATATGATCCAGCAATCCCACTCCTAGGCATATATCTGGACAAGACTATAATTTGAAAAGATACATGCACCCCAGTGTTCACAGAAGCACTATTTACAATAGCCAAGACGTGGAAGAAACCTAAATGTCCATCAACAGATGAATGGATAAAGAAGATGTGGTGTGTGTGTTTACATATATACATATACATATACACACACACGTGGCGTGTGCACATACACACGGAATACTACCCAACCATAAAAAAGAATGAAATAATGCCATTTGCAGCAACACGGATGGACCTAGAGATTATCATACTCAGTGAAGGAAGTCAGAAAGAGAAAGACAAATACCATATGATATCACTTATATCTAAGTGAAATTAAAGTGAAACCATAGATCTTAAAAGTGGAATCCAAACTATGACACACAAATGAACTTATCTACGAAACAGAAACAGACTCACAGACATAGAGAACAGACTTGTGGTTGCCAAGGAGGAGGCGGAGAGGGGAAGGGATGGATTGGGAGTTTGGGATTAGCAGATGCAAACTATTACATACAGAATAGATAAACAACAAGGTCCTACTGTATAGCACAGGGAACTATATTCAATATCCTGTAATAAACCATAATGAAAAAGAAAATAATAAAATAAAAAGTAAAAAACAAAAAAAGCTACAGTCATTAAGATAGAGGGATAGATAATGAATGGAACAGAACTGAGAGTCAAAAAATATACCCTGCATACATATGGCCAAATGATTTTTGACAAAGGTACAAAGGCAATGCAATGTTCAAAGAATATCTTTTCAACAAATGATATCCAAACAATTAGATATCCATGAGCAAAAAATAAACTGCAATCTAAACCTTACCCCTTACCAAAAAAATTACCTCAAAATGGATTATAGCTCTAAATGTAAAATATAGAACTTAACAAAAAATTAAAAGGAAACAGAAGAAAACCTTCATGACCTGGGGTTAGGCCAAAAGTTATCAGACATGATACTAAAACCATGACCCATTAAAAAAACTGATGCTCTGTTACAGACATTGTTAAAAGAATGAAAAGACAGCTACAAACTGGAGAAAATATCAGCAAATCACATACCCAATAAAGAATTTGTATCTAGAACATATACTATCAAAACTCAACAGTAAGAAGACAGTGAACAAAAGACTTGAACACACTTCAGCAAAAAGGATATACAGAAGATATATACATGCACAAAAGGATGTGCAATATCATTAATCAGAACTAGGTAAATTAAGGGAGATGAAACATATCATCATTTCTTAACCTTTTAAAACCCCTGTGGTCTGTTAGATAAAAGAAAATATTATCTACAGTTACTTTCCAAGATGGCTGTTATTACCTTTAATTCATGAAAAGAGAAAATAGAGATCCAGAATTGGGATTTGAATGAATTCTTCAGATGAAGTCCAAGGCTTTTCGGAGCCGCCTCCCAATACAGCATAATCTTTCTACGATGGTTCAGAAGAAACAACCAAAATATCTGGGTAATCTCATTTACTTCCACTGCTTCTATTATCACCACATAACAATAGCTCTCAAATCTATATACCTATCACAACCTCTCTCAAGATCAAGATCCATTTTTCTAAATGTAACTCATTTATTAGAAATCTCCATTAAATGCCTCAAAGATACCTGACTGTCTCACCCAAACCTACTCCCTCTGTTCTTCATACAATTATCGGCACCACCTACACACCATTCCACATTTCTCCCTTTCTCCCACAGTCAGCCACATTATCAAGTGTCTGTCTGTCTTGCTCAAATCCAATCTCCTTTTCTTTGATTCCATTTCATTCGGACCCAGTCCCTTTCTGGATTGTTACAATAACTGCCCTGCCTCTAATCTCTTCTTTCTCCGAAAGTCATTTTCCACTCTGCCACCAGATTGATATTTTTCAATGAAAATTCTGATCATTTTTTTTCCTGCTTAAAATCATCTAATGGTGGCCCACTGCCAACAAGGTAAGTCCAAAGTCCTTAGCATGACATATAAGGCCTTTCTGTATTCAAAGGCTGTAAAACATAACAGCATAAACCCTAAATAAGACTGTATGTACTCAGACTGCAGCTCCACTGACTTCTACTTATATGACCAAAAGCAAATTAAATTCAGTTTCCTCACCTGCAGTAAATGAGATAATACATTTAGAAAAGTGCTTGGCACAGAGTAAGCACTCAATTAACAGCTATTACCATTTTACTCTTTCTGCTACTTGATAGCTCCTACAACCAACCCATTCTTTTTCTCACCCCAACTATACAATACTAGAGCCTCACCACTCCATTCAGTCTTTCAGACAAAAACTCTTGTCTTTCATGCCTCCATATCACTGCATGTATGTTTTGGCCACCTTTCATCTACTGTGACTAAATTGTACACAGCAGCAGAATATCTTAAACTTTGCAAATTATCAAAGAAAAGGTCACACAGAAAGGAAAACTCAAAGGTCAAATTATGCTATTAAAAACTTCTTGATGTATTATTCAATACAGCAATCATTAGCATACACTTCTGATAAAAGATTAGTACTACTACTGAGAACTGTAGTATAAGGCCTAAAATTAAAGCCCAGTATTATGTGTGCCTTGACATCTGGGGAAAAACGGAAGGACCTTGAATGGCCTAACTGCAAGTTCCCATCCTCAAACTCCTCCTGCAGGTAAGGTCCCTAGCCAGAAAACCCTCATTATTACAGGGAACAGGCACAGTTCCTGCTCACCGCTGAGTATGGGGCTTCAGTTCCCTGCCAGCCTGCAGAATTATTCAAACTAGCCAATCACATCCTCCTGCTGGAACCAGGGCTCACTCTACCTTCTTGATACTACAAAGCTTGCCTCCCTTGGCCTCCGCTTGTTCACTCTGTTCCCTCCACTGTGTCCCTATCTCCTGGGCTGAGTATTTGTATTAATAGACTGCTATTCACCTCATCTTTCCAATGTCAGGTGCTGTGTGTTCAGCCATTCCCATAACCCTACAGCAGGAACCCCTCCCTCACCAACAGAGTGCAGAGGAGGCAAATAAACAGGATCTCACTTATCTGTGAAGCTCAAATTTAAGATATAATTGGGGACCAAGAAGCAAGGAACTCAGTTATTTAAAATATATTTTAAGCAAGCAAATAAGCTGATATATAGTCCTAACATTAGAAGGGCATGAGAGAGAGATTCTTCGTATATCTTCCCTATTTTTATTTCAGACATAAATTCACAAGTGTGCTTATCTAGTTTCTGATCCTCCATGTATTTGAAGGGAGGAGGGTAAAGTTTGACAGTTATATTTACAACATTAAAAAAAGGGAAGGAGCTGAGTCAATCTGACAAAGGCTGCAGAAAACAAAGTTCTTTTATAGGAACAAAAAAAATTACAAATCAAATCTCTTGAAAAAAAGCTCTAAAATTCCTAGGAAATCAATTTTTATTTAAGAATAACTACAAGCTTACATCAATAAACTTCTCAGATGAAAATAAAGATCAAGATTTTCAATTACTGGATGATGTAGATTAAACATTTCAAAACCTCCAGACTTACTGCAAGTCTACTAAGTGACTAACTGGGAAAAATCTTGTGTACGTGGCCGGTGGAGAAAAAAAGCTCTAAAATTCCTAGGAAATCAATTTTTATTTAAGAATAACTACAAGCTTACATCAATAAACTTCTCAGATGAAAATAAAGATCAAGATTTTCAATTACTGGATGATGTAGATTAAACATTTCAAAACCTCCAGACTTACTGCAAGTCTACTAAGTGACTAACTGGGAAAAATCTTGTGTACGTGGCCGGTGGAGTGGAAGATGAATTACAGGCTCTTCCACAATTTTAGGCAATCTTCCTCCACTCTTCTCTATTCCTTGGCCTACAGAGAACTCCTTGCTAGTTCAGAAATAAGAAGATAAAGTTGGTTTATTAAGTAGTTAGAAAGGGTCTTTGATGGAGCAAATTAGAAGGCCTG
The DNA here is from genome assembly GCF_028021215.1 of Eschrichtius robustus. NCBI lineage: Eukaryota > Metazoa > Chordata > Mammalia > Artiodactyla > Eschrichtiidae > Eschrichtius > Eschrichtius robustus. Next base: position 96,952,338 of record NC_090831.1, on the reverse strand, counting down.
AAAGTGAAATGGACCTCCTCTAAAATGAACACTGTGCCATCATGGCAGTTTGTGACTGCTCAGACTTCTTTGGATCAGAATCCTCACAAACATCTGTAGAAAATGGGCAGAATTGAGTTGTAAATCATTAAATCGTTCAGACAAAGGAAAGGTAAGGATAGTCACCTTTCAATATCAGATAAAGTTGATTCCACTATTCTTTGAGAGAATTTACCAAATCCTTTCCCTAAGAAAGACAGGAATGCTATCTTCTCCACTGAGTAAAAATACAGTTCACTTTGATAATCGTATAGGAAATTGTCTCCTGCTTTCCACCACACATTACTTTCTTTTTGTGAATGTCAGCAGATAGTCACCTAGGATCAGAAGTGTCTCAAATTGCAGTGAAAAAAGTACTGTGTTAACGCTGGAAAGCTGCCTGCACAAATTGTTCCTCATGTGCTGCAGGCAAGGGAGAGGAGCTGGTGCCCCTCATATTGCGTAGCGCATCCTACAGCCTGAGCCAACAGAGAAATCAGTTTCTCTACACAATTTTCAATTTGATTGAGAGACCAGGTGATGAGCAAAGCCAAGTAATACTGATGAATTATGTGGCACTTGCACATGATGTTGGAACAACATGTGTAGAAGCCAAACTACCACAGTGATGGAAAGAGATTAGTCACAATACCCAGAAGGAGGACTACCTGTGGCTAAATCCTGTGGAGCAATGATGCCTTACTTTTCTAAAGAAGTTCCCAATTCCTTGGTTCTTTAAGTGCTGCAACAGATGTAAATGGAAGATAAGCACATTTGGTATAAGAAGCTGTGATCAAAATCCTTGGTAACATTATGGCAAAGACTGATGATCCAGACAAATATCAACAGAATGCTGAATTGCTGCTTTTGGTCTTGGGTGATCCCTCAGAAAAAAATAGATTCCTCAGAAAGAATAGATCCCTCAGAAAGAATAGAACACATCAAGTGTTTTTATCACCCTATGCTACCTGGACTATAATTTTAGGACTACACTCTTAAAATTTACAATCTTATCTTATACCTACACTGCTGAGTAAGACTGAAAAACTTCTCAGGGGAGGAGAACAAAGGGAAGGTGGGCTGAATGCAAATAAACTCCATATGTAGCGTTCTGCCTTGCAGTCCTTCATTCTGTCAGTCTTTGCATTACTGTATAGAAAGCATCTCTCTCAAGTAAACCCAAGCTTCAGGGTGAAATGCCAAAGATAGAAGTGACTAGATTCCCTTGGCCTACATTGCCTCTTTAAGATATGTCTGTTACTGGAAGATGTGAGCATCTGGCAGTGCTACTTCAACTTTATGATTACCAGCTAGAACAGGAAAGTACAACAAGGTGGGGGAATTTACCACAGGTTGTCAATCAATTGGCACAATTTATAGAAGCTGTTGGCAAAATTAATGTTACTTCAACTACCTGTGTCTATGAATTCTCCAGATTTTTCTGATGCTTTTGCTGGGCACTGTAAATTGGCAAAATTTTTACAAACACTAAGGTAAAATCCAGGAGATTTTGACTGTCTGTAGAAAACATTAATTCTTTAGCAAAAAATGGAGTCTTCACCAAAGCAGATATAAATATATCAAGCTGACAAAAATTTTAAAAAGCTCTGAGCAACTGAAAAAAAAGGAGATAAAAGTATAAAAAGCAGACAGTGCATGTGCACAAAAGCACATGCACACCACAAAAAATAGCTATCTGGAACCATTAAATTTAGAGGCGAACAGCCCTGCACTCTACATTAGCCCCAAAGTATACTGCACTGGAAATACTTATACTAAAAATTATTTGTTGTTTATCTTAAATTCAATTTAACCAGGCATCCTATATTTTATCTGAGAACACTGCCTACAACCCCTCTAATTTCCATACATTGGACATTTTCCCACAGTTATCTCCTCCATGATCAAGACAGGAGACACTAGGGTAGAGATTTCCCAAATCTGGATGCCTGGTTGATTTGCTGGGAAAGCTTTTGAAAAAATACAGATTCTCATGTTCCATTCCAGACCTACTGAATCAATCTCCAGAGGACTGACACCTAGAAATCTGTATTTTTGAAAATCTCCCCACCTGATTCTGATGGGTTGCCAGATATTGTACCCACTGCCCCGTAAGGGATTGTACATGCAAAATTTGAGGCATTTGGTCCTCTGAAGAAAAGAATCATAGGTTTCACCTGACTCTCAAGGAATGTGATCCCAAAAAGGGTCACTGTCTTAGAGACCAGCAGTCAAGTTAAAAAGAGCTATTACGGGGCTTCCCTGGTGGCGCAGTGGTTGAGAATCTGCCTGCTAATGCAGGGAACACGGGTTCGAGCCCTGGTCTGGGAAGATCCCACATGCCGCGGAGCAACTAGGCCCGTGAGCCACAACTACTGAGCCTGCGTGTCTGGAGCCTGTGCTCCGCAACAAGAGAGGCTGCGATAGTGAGAGGCCCGCACACCGCGATGAAGAGTGGCCCCCGCTTGCCACAACTAGAGAAAGCCCTCGCTCAGAAACGAAGACCCAACACAGACAAAAATAAATTAATTAATTAATTAAAAAAAAAAAAAAGAATCTCTGCTTTAAAAAAAATAAAAGAGCTATTATTACGAATTTTTCTACTTCAACTACAAGAATTATTTGACATTGTTTCCCATAACTCTCTAAAAATTGCCGATGCCTTTTTGAGAGTTAAAAGTAAAATAAAAATAGAAAAAATACTTTTTAAAACTCGATCATTATTTTAATAGTTTATGATCAAGTGATCATTAATTGCATGTCTGTGTTATAGACTAATTTATTTTAATTTGAGTATATGTAAGAGAGGTAATTTGTTTTGATGTTTTCCTTAAGAATTTTTTTCCTTTATAATTATCATTTTGAATAGTAATTAAAAACAGGGCCCGTATCACTTAACCTACAACTAGGTCATCCACTGAATTCAACATCTATTTCTTTAAATATGTTTTTACCATTTATTTAAAATATTAAGAAATCTATGAATCCAAAGTAGGCATTCATTATCATTAACTGAAAAAGTTATACAAACTATTATTTATATTTTCAATTTTTTTCTGTCCTCTGAATCATTCCCCTCAGCCCACAAACACTCCTAAAGTTTTTCTATCTAAAAAAAAAAGTATCCCTAAAATGAAACAGTAGGAAAAAATGAAGTAGTATCTACTCTTTCTCTTGTGTTTCATTGCTGAATTTTTTTCAAGAATGATTTATACTTTAATAGGGGAAAGCGATTAAGATGTACAAACTTCCAGCTGTAAAATAAATGAGTCACGGGGATATAATGTGTAGCACAGGGAATATAGTCAATAATACTGTAATAACTTTGCGTGGTGACAAATGGTAACTAGACTTATCGTGGTGACCATTTTGTAATGTATAAAAATATCAAATCACTTCATGGTACACCCAAAAAGTACACCCAAAACTAATACAATGTTGTAAATTATACTTCAATTTTAAAAAGCTTAAAAAATTAATTAAAAGACTAATACAGGGGAAAAAAGAGTAATTTATACTTACTGTCTCCACTTCTTATCCTTTAGTCAACATTTATTGAGCACCTAATACAGTGAAACTCAATCCTGGTGGCACATTCAAACCATCTGGGAAGCTTTTTTTGAAAAAAGTACAGACGCTCCAGGCCTCACCCATGAGTGAAGCCTGTGCATCCACGTTTGTTTATAAACTCTCCAGTTGATTCTAATGTGCAGCCAGAGTTGAAGTCACTGATATAATATATGCCACACACTCTACCGCAATTACAAAGATGAATAAGACACAGGGCCTGTCCCTGAAAAACGCAGGAAATAAGAACATCAGGAAACCTATTAAAATTGGTAAATGTTATAACAAAGGTATGTACAAATTGCTAAGGGAACAGAGATAGGCAAGGACACAAAAGAGGTGAGGGAGGTCTTTGAGTATGGTTACTGAACTACCATGTACACAAGACTGAAAGGCCATTAAACTGCTCTCTTAAAGGCCAGCAATGATCTCTATAGTCTACCACTTAAAATAGTCGGCCTCATCTACACCAGTTTTACCATATGCAAGACAGAGATAATAACAAGGTTGCTCTGACAACTGAGAAATTAATACAGTCGATATTGGCATATAGGAGATATAATTTGTTTCTCATCCCTTTCTCTTAAAGCCAAAGGCTCTTCTCAATTCTATATTCCTTTTTAATCTCTCTGCAATACTGCACTGCTGCTTCTGGAAATTCTCTTCAGGTTCTGTGAGATGAGCACCTACTCTGTGCTAGGTATACACTTCTACTTCAAAGGTCACTCCTCACCTTCTAGTTTCTCTCCTTCTCTTATGCCTTAAATGAAAGTATCCAAAAGTATATGCTCTCTGCCCTCTCCTCTCCTATGTCTGAACTTGTTCTCCTAAATGCTATTCCAATCTCGTGGCTTTAACCCACAAAGAGAGGATTTCCAAATCTATATAATCTCTGGGCCTGATCTCTTTCCAAGCTCCATTTCTACATTTCCATATCTGCTACGCACGTTCACATAGACATTCTGCTAGCATCTCAAACTTAGTAGAACCCAAACAAAATTCACCATTATTCCCCCGAGCTGTGCATCTTCTCTCCTGTGTTTTTTAGCTGTTAGTGGTGGTTCCACTTCCCAGTGAACCAGATTTTAATGTTCAGTTACCTCTAATTCTTCCCTTTCTCTACATTCACTCACCATGTCTTGTTGATTCCAACTCTGAAACGTTAGCAATCATTTTTTTCCTCCATGTCTTGTGAAACTACTTTAAATCAGGTCCTAACACTTAACTCAGTTTCCCAACTGGTCTCACTAGCTCCAGTCTGTCTAGACCCGTGGTTCTCAACCAGGGGCGATTTTGTACTACAGGAGACATTTGTGACTGTTGTGACTGTAGTGCTACTGGCATCATGTGGGCCAAGGATGCCCAAACATCCTAAAATGCACAGGACACCCCTACAACAAAGAGTTATCTGGCCCAAATGTCAATAGTGCTGAGGTTGAGAAAATCTGTGCTGTTTAACAGCACAATTCATCTTTGCATCTCTTACTCGCAAGGTACTTGAGATATAATTCATACTTCCTGCTCATTCCCACTTTTCTGTTTTTTCTTCCTATGCTGTGCTCTCTGACATGAGTTTCTACCTCAACTGATACCTACCATCCTCCTAGGCAGAAGTAACTTTTCCATCTTCTGAATGTCCATGAACTTATTGCTTTTTGACACTGTATAGTATATATGTTATATATGTCTGATTCATCCTTGAATCTGTAGTCTTGCACTGTGTCTACCAAACAGGTAATCAAATCACCAATCTTCAGTGAGTCTAAAACTTAATCTATAGAATCATTACTGCTATTCACAAATACTGCATTTCTCTTCTTCTTCCCTGCCCCCTCTGAAATGAGGTTTATAGATATAACTTGCTTAAGCTAATTGAAATCTGAGCAGAAGTGCAGTGAGTCTCTTAGTGTGTGTGTGGGTAGGGGGGAGCTTTAAAACCCAGTATGGTATTCATTGCATTTCTTTCCCACTGCTGTGGGGACGGTGATAAAAAGCCTAAGACTTTTTTTTTTCGGGGGGGGTGGGGAGAGGTAAATTTCACATGCGACATTTTGTAAATTTAAGGTGTACAGCCTGTTACTTTCATACATTTATATAATGTAGTATGATCGCGACTAAAGCAATATTTATCACATCATTGTAGTACAATGGTACTGTCTATATTCATTATACTGTGCATCAGATTGCTATGGTTTATTTACTACTCATTACAAGTCTGTACCCTTAAACACCATTAATCTTATCCCTCCCACCCTCCATTCCCTGGTAACCACAATTTTACTGTTTTTTTAAACAGCTTTGACTTTTTTAGATTCCACATATAAGTGATATTGTACAGTACTTGTCTTTCTCTAACTTATCTCACTCAGCACAAGGTGCTGAAGGTCCATGTTGTTGCAAATGGTAGGATATCCTCCTTTCTCACGGCTCAATAATACTCCATTGTGCATATGTATCATATCAAAAAGCCTATGTTTAGACTGAAATCCTCCAAGAGCCTACAACTATGTGACTTTGCGGAGCAGGGCCCTTCTGCTGCTGACCCACACGAGACACACACAGAATGAGTGAGGAGATGCCACGCAAAGCCCCCACCACCAATGCCCTCATGTTGAGATTTTAGTTTGTTTGTTATTGCACTATATCCTTGCTTACCCTGATTCACAATCAATGAAAGATGCATAATTTCATGGGTCACTAAAAAAGGAAAAATGCTACCGGTATCACAGCCATGATTGTACAATGCAGCCTGATTTCAGAGATCTTAAAATATGGGAAATGATGAGTAGTGAAATCAATGAAATATATTTGGTAAATGAATAAATGTGGAGGTAGTTTTCAAAAATTATTTCTATTCATTTTCAGTAGAAACATTATGAACTGAAATGTGCAAGAAAAGTTCTCAGCCATAGGTTCACAGTAGAGCATGTAAATAAATGTCTTGAGAAAGAATATGAAGACTGTAGTTCTATCCTTCAGAATAAAATTTATGAAATTCTCCTTTTTTGACAACTATAAGTGGTTCTATGGAACCCCTATTTTCTTTGATATGCATCAATCGCTTGCAATAAATTACTGTTTCAGGCAATTAAGCTTTTAGGTCAGGACCACAGGTCAAGTTTTCCCATCATGCTTTCAACCTTAAAAACTACTTTGTACTCTCTAAGTGTTTTTATTGGGTTGGCCAAAAAGTTCGTTCGGATTTTTCTGTAAAATCTTACATAAAGACCCAAACGAACTTTTTGGCCAACCCAATATATACCATGTTCTTCTATGTATATAACTACCTTTATTTTATGTAGAAATGACTCCCCAATGCACTGAAAATGTACTACAAATTTGCTTTAGTGTGCAAAGTCTAAAAAACTCCACTAATGCTACAGCAGCTATCAAGTTTCTGCTTGCTGTAGGAATTTTTACATTTTATTGGTGCAATGACAGAATTCATTCACCTACAGAATGAAATTAGGAATGAATAATTTCTACATTAATCGCTCACTGGTTGAGTTTATTTTGTAGTTAATAAGAACACTACTGATTTTACATTAATTATGATGGAATATAATGGCAGCTTACATTGTTTTTATCAATACATACAAACAAAACTTCTGAAGCCACATTATGATTGTGTGTGGGGGAGAAGTATACAAACTGCTTATAAATATTTAGCATGTGTAAGTGACTTGAACCGTAGCCAGTATCAACACCTGCACCTCAAGGAGCACCAGGAATATCATTTAACTACCTAAATCTTTAAAATCTATAACACTATTTAGAAGTGAAAAATGTAGGCATACTAGATTTTCCCTCCAAAACTTGCCTTTATATGCTACTTCTTTTCATAAAACTGTTATTTTTTTCTTAATTTTGTAAATTCATTACTCCTTTGTTCATTCACTCACTGAACCATTGTACTCATCACATACATTGCACTGACAGATGCTGAAGATGGCATTTCTGCACTAACGAATTCCAACAGAATACAGGGAAAAAGACAGGTAAACAGATAACTACTATGCAAAACTGTATTTAATACTAATGATGTGTTACAGTGTTCAGGAGAGAGAGAAAACAGTTGTTCAGGAGAGAGAGAAAACTAGCCATGTGATCTGAGCTAAATCTTGAAGGAAGAGTAATTTTTCATCTTTCAAAAAAGGGGACAGATCGGGGAGCAGTACCAACGCTCAAAGCAGGTAAGTCGTGAGCAGAGAAAAATAACTAAAATTTATTATGTTTACCACATGCCAGGCAACATTTGCACTTATAGAAGTTTAATGGGGAATATAATTTCTGTTATATCCCCACATTTTAGAGGAAACTGAGGCTGCTGAGAGATTAAATAATTTACTCCATGTGCTAGGCATGGACTAGCATGCAGGTCTCTCTGAATTCACAGCATGATTAAATAACAGTATATATTGGAAATGTCAGAACTATTTAGGTTAGAATGGAATACAAGGACATGAACACCATTTTCAAGAGTTGGGCTTCCCTGTAAAGGCAATGGAAGATCCAGCAACTAAAAGTTTGGGAGTAGAAAAATGATAGGAAGATGGAGGGATTTGTCTAGAAAGTTTATAATAAAAGTCCAGCAGTGGCAAATAAAACAGATATGAGACATTCTTCTCACCCTACTTCTCCTCCCTTAGCTTTATTTCTTCCTCAACTGTGTAGCCACAGAACAGGTACAATCAATTTGCATTCTGTTCATATAATACAAGTTTGTTACTAAACAACAGTAGTTCATAACATAAATTGTTAATGGTCTGGTCAATTGAGAGGTTATAAATCAAATATTAATATAAATGAACTTTTCAAGCAAGAAATAATTTCTGTAAGACATATTTTGATGGAAGTGACAAGGTTTGGAGACTGACTGTAAGGTACAGAGAGCACAAGGAGGAAAAAAGTTAAAGCTGAAGTTAAAAACCTGGATGACTCGAATAATGGGAACAGAGTCATAAAGAGAAAAATGAGCAGAAAGAGATGGGGATCTGCCCTGCTTTGTGTAGGGACAGAGAGGAGGGGAGTTTATGAATTTACTTTCAGGCAGGTTCCATCTGAGCATATCTCCTTAACTGTCTTCTGTGAACAGGACCAGCAGATAAAAATGTGTGACCAGTGCTAAGGGGAGAAGCAGGGCTGAGCTAGGTACTTGAGACATCTGCAAAGATACAAAAGCTGAAGCTATTCGAGCGGATCACTCTACTCACAGGGGGAAGGTAGAAGAGGTTGGTGGGGGGTGGTGGTAAGGTGTCTTCCAAAGCTTCGAGTGACTTCCAGGATTTCTCACTTAGAGAGCAGTTTGGGAATAGTTCTTCTTATTTGAGCCTTATACCACAATTTCATATAATTTCAATCACAAAAAATGCTTTACTGTACAGTGCAGCTGACCCAGGAGTGGAAAACATGAACTGTTCTGGCCTAGAGTTTCTATAACTATGTAAAAAGGTCTGTAGGACACACCACAACAAATGAATAACTTTAAACAACTTCATTGTGCTTCTTCAGATAATTTTATTTCCTACTAACCCAGTGGCCAAAGGTGAAAAGGTTATTACATTTCATACCGGTATCCTCAAAAATCAACTGTATAAGACTGAAAAAAGCAAAGATATTATTCTAGATTAATTTCTAAAATGCTTCCTACCACAGGACATATATGAAACTACACCAGCAGCATAAAACTTTTAAATGTGTCAAACAATAATAAACTTTGTTCTAAAACGATCAAAACACAAATTAAGTTTAAAACCCAACACTATTTAGTGTTTGGCATTTACAATTTCCATTAAAAACAAAGAGAACTATTGTTTCTCCCTTTTCCAAATTAAGCTGTCAAATTTAAAACAAAGAGATAAATCCAGAAAAGGATTCTACCATGAATTGTTAAGGAAGTGTAATGTCACAAGAGCATCAACTTTGGATTCAGACAAACTCAGGCTTAAATACCGCCTTTGCACTTGCTACTCAGATGTCCGTCCGTGAATTACTTAAAGCTTTTCAAAATTTAATTTACTTATTTGTGAAATGGTAATAATCAAACCTAGCTCAAACTTACAACAAATTAACAAATGTTATTGTCTAACTGAACCAGGCATATACAAAGTATGGTACTACATAAGTCTTAACAGCAGCTTCCCTTCCTTATTTCCACAATCAGTAATGGAAATTCCAAGAACTTTAAATTAAGTATTAAAAACTTGTTTTTGAAAATTACAAACAAGGTGGCAGAAAAAGTAAAATGATTTAATTATTAGTTTAAAAAATACCACCTTTAAATCCTATTTCTGATTCTATATGCAAGGTCCTCCTCCCAAGAGATTAAAAAGAACATTTAAATAAAGTGACAAGACTGTTAGAATTTCACTTTATCAGTTACTTGAATTTAACGCCAAAGTTTGGTTAATATTTTTCTTAAATTACTAAAAAATGTAATCAGAAACTTATATGCAAAATATCCACAGAATAGTCTTACAAAACTCGAAATAAAAACAAAACCACAAAATTCCTTCAAATTGGAGTTTTCATTGATTTACTGTTAAAAGATGGTGTTGGGCGAGCAGAGAATAAGACCCCTTCCCACCCAGCCCCACACCTTTATGGAGCTTAGTGCCCTGAGAGTGCCGGATGACAAGAAATCCTGTCATCTCATTTTGAAAAAACTTTGCTATTTTAGGTCTTAACAACACATGGCAGGCCTATATTAACTCCCACACTGAGTACTCTCTCCTCAGCTAGATTTCTAGCCATTTGAGCTACTAATCACCACTTACCAACAGCAGAATAAAAAACATGACAATCCCTTTAAAAAAACTTTTTAGTACTACTTAATTTTCAATGTGTGTGAGCACCTGCATACATTTTCAGTTACCCATTTATGGTTATTTACCAATATTACACGTGTGAATACTGCACAGCAACTTTTGTGTATACAGGGATCTGCCTACCAGGCCTGTGGATTATGGAGAATCTTGTTGCTCTCCCCATTTTGTCGTTTTATTATCACTTTCACCAAAGAGCACAGAGGTAAAAAAGATTTCCGAAACTGAAGATAAGGCTGACTGCTGCACATTCACATCGGGAAGAAGACAGAACATGACATTTCAGTACAAGAACACAGGATATAAAAACACTTGGAGCAGAGCGTTCCAACCGAAAATATCCGTAGGCTTACATGAGGATTTCTTAAACACCAGTTATGCGTTTGTGTTTCATACATGGCTGTACTGCTTTGGAACCTAAAAAATGAGCCTTGTTAAATTAAGAGTGGAGTCTTCGAAAACTGTAACTATCTTATTCATAGTTATGTCAGTTACTTCTGAATTTGAGAAACATCAAGGACCTGTGCAGGAAATACTCAAAATCAGGAGGGTACCCCCGTGTCCCAACACACACTCTGGGGAATGGGGCCTCACAGAAGCCAAAGGAAACCGCGAATAAGAGAGATCCAGTTCAATGATCAGATTTCTTACTTCAAATGCCTGAGAACTTAAGTTGTTCATCTGGTTCCAATGCTGTCACAGCATCTAAGATACAGTAAAAGGAGTTCCACAATCTCCCCTCTTCGGAAGAAGTCCTAGCAGGACCATGGGGCGCTACCAAGTCGGCCCCCAGGGCGGCTACTGCCAACAAGAGTAGCAAACAACCGTGGGGAGGGGGGTGTCTTTTTATGAGCAACTTCGTTGCCTCCAGGGGAACATGGGAACTGCAAAGCCTACAGCTAAAACCGAAAAAGAAAAAAAAGAAAAAAAAAAAAAAGAGAGACTTCCACGGCTAAAGAAAAAAAACGTAGGACCCAGGAAAGAAAGCAGTTTGCTTGTGGGAGGAGAGAGTAGAAGAGAGAAGTGAAGGTCTGCTTCCTAAGCAATTTTTCTCTCTTAGCCCTCACCCCGGCCACCCTCTCCGGCCAGGCCATCGGGCTGGGTACTGTCCTTGGGCCGCTCCCTGGCCGGGACCCAGAACCCTCTGCAGTCCCCGACCCGGGCGCAGGGCCCCCGCGGCCCATGCGCGGGGAGAGGGTCCCCTGCGGCCGCCGCCCTCCGCGCCCCCAGCCCCCGCCCGCCGCCGCCGCCGCCGCCCAGCTCCCGCTACCTATTTTCGGAGCACACACCCTACAAGGAGCGGAGCGAGCAGGCCTGGCGGAGACCTGCCCCCGCGCGGGGCGTCGGGTGACTGACAGGGGCAGGCACTCGGGCGCAGCGAGGAGAGGGGAAGGAAGGGCAGCCGGGGGCACCGACCAATGCCCTTCCCCGGCGGCCAGACTCCGGGCTGATACGGTGGGGCTCTACTGGCTTCCCGGACCGATGGGCTCTGCCGCGCCCGCGGCCCTTACCTTCTCCTCATCAGACAACTGCTCCTCCAGATCCGCCATTTTCCTTCTGGCGACAAACCGCGGCGGCGGCGGCAGCAGCGGCCACCTGACTTCCCCCTTTCGGTGCGGTCCTCCGCGCCGCGAGAGCCCGACAAGGGAGGGGCCCACAGCCCCGGCCACCGCGCACGCGCCCCGGGAGCCCCGCCTCCCTCCGCTCACCTCACGGGGCCGGAGCGCGGCTGTGCGCGTGCGCGGGTGCCTTGGCGGCCCGGGAACGGGGAGGAGTTGCCTACTGCCGCCTGAGGCAGGCTTGTCGGTATCCTGGGTCTAGGATTCTTTCCCCACCAGTGACCGTATGGACCCAGTCTGCGACGAGTACATTCTGAGCCCTTGATTATACTCCCATCAAATCCTGAACTCCGCCAGCTAAAATATGAGAAAGTGCACAAATAGCTTTTAAACATTCTGGTTTAAAAAAAAAAATACGAGAAAAATATTCGGCTTTCATTAAAATATGCACATACAACCCAGTACATAATTGGAAGATGTTCTGGATATATTCATTAAAGAAATAACTGCTGGTCCTTTATTGTGTGTGGGATACTGTGTTCGCTTCTGGAGATATACAATGTTAAGCAAAAGCCAGAGAAACCTCAGTTCTGAAGAAACTCATTGTTCCTTAAACGAACATATTAAAAAGTTGGGGAAGGCTCTGCACTATTGCAGGGGAATAAAGAGTTATGTTAAACATAGATCGTACCCTTCTGAATAGGGTTGCCAGATTAAATACAGAAAAGCCCAGTAAAAGTTGAATTTCAGATAAACAATGAACATATATTTTAAGTATAAGTATGTCCCATGAGGCATTTGAGATATGCCAATTATTCATTGTTTTCAAATTTTATTGGATGTCTGCTAATTTTATTTGCTAAATCTAACCCTACTTCTGAATCTTCAAGTTTAGCAAGAGAGTGAAGATGTAGTCAAAGCTGTATATATGAATTGGCTAGGAATCTTGTTAAGTGCAGTTGCTGATTCAGCAGGTCTGGGATGGGGCTGAAGAACCTACATTTCTAACAAGCTCCCAGGTGGTGCCAGTGCTACCCATCTGGAGACCACAGGTTGAGTAGCAAGACCTTAGAGCTCAGATAGGAGTTAAGATTTTAATCATTTTGTTGTACACCTAAAACTAATACAATGTTACATGTCAATTATATCTCAATAAAAAAGTATATTAAATACAGACTGGAAGAAAATATTTGCAAATGATGTGACCAACAAGGGATTAATTTCTAAAATATACAAACAGCGCAAACAACTCAATAACAACAAAAAAAAAACCCATCAAAAAATGTGCAGGGCTTCCCTGGTGGCGCAGTGGTTGAGAATCTGCCTGCCAATGCAGGGGACACGGGTTCGAGCCCTGGTCTGGGAAGATTCCACATGCCGCGGAGCGACTAGGCCCGTGAGCCACAATTGCTGAGCCTGCACATCTGGAGCCTGCGCTCCACAACAAGCGAGGCCTACTGTATAGCACAGGAAACTATATTCAATATCCTGTAATAAACCATAATGGAAAAGAATATATATGTATAACTGAATCACTTTGCTGTATACCAGAAACTAACACAACATTATAAATCAACTATACTTCAATTTTAAAAAGTATATTTAAAAAAGGCATTATTCAGTAGAAAATGAGACACTCTTGGCAAGTTTTGAACAGCGACATGACATCATCAGAAATATGTCTAGCAAGATGAATCTGACAGCTGCATGTAAATGACACATGTGAGACTACCTTAAAGAGCTCAAATAACTGTTCCTATGTAAAACTTTGTTATTGAGTAATCTATTGAATGGTCATGGTGTGCAAATCATTGTTTCTTGTGGATGGAAAGCAAACAGAAGCCATGCTACTAAAAAGCTCATAGTCCATTTGGGGAGAGAAAGGAAGGGGAAGCTTGCTGACACATGCAGGCAAAAGCAGGTGTCCTGTTGAGGGTAAACCATGCAGAGAAGACATGACAGAGAATGAACCACACAGTTTGGTCAAGGACCTCACTGGATGTAAATAAATAACATGTTTACTTTTTACAGTTTAAAAACAATTTCTTCATTGATTTCTCACTGCATCATCCTGAAGGAAGGTACGTGTCAGCATTATTATACCCATTTTAGAGGAGAAAAAACTGAGACAAAATATTTGTCCAAGATTGTACCTAAGTGACTAAACTGGGATTCGACCCCAAGCATCATATTCTGTATCCCATGTTCTTTCCACTTTGAGATCTTTCTTTCATCCGCTCTGAAGCCTAGGCACTCTCCACCAAATAAAACTTAATGAAGGTGATTACTCTCCCATCCCATCAATTTTATTCACCACCACCTACTTCATCAACAGTACTTCTGTTGTTGTTTTTTTTTTTTTGGTTTCTGTTTACTCAGCAACACTTAATATCAATAATTTGTACACAGTGGGTACTCAGTAAATGCGTTGCTTGACTAATTGCTACTCTCTTCCTTTAGAAACCTCACCCAAATCTGGTAATGTCTGGTAATAATTTGAGTCAGACTATGTTTATAATTGTAACCTTGGTGATACTTTACATGTGGTTCCCCATAGTGACACAACCAGCAATTATGTATAATTTCTGATAATCCTTTCAAAAACCTCCCAATATCAACCTCTTGATACAATTAAAAGGAATTATAGAATTCACATAATCTAGGCATTCTGGGAAGATTTCAAGCCATCACACAAAATAGGTACATATATGGAATGACCATTATAATGGCTGCAGGTAGAAATGCTCTGGTATTCTTGATAATCAGTTATTTTATGATGAAGAGAAAAGGAAAAAAAACATATTTCCCCCTTATACAATTCTATCTACTAAGAATTTCTACCCTTCTCTCATTTAATTTTTAAACTCACTTGTCTTCTACTTGTTAGTGGTGTCATCTTGACCTTCCCAACTAACTGCACCAGAAACTGATTAAAAAAAAAAATTCTTCCCTTTTTAGTGTTTGTTTTTAAATTACTCGTATGCTTCTTAATCTATTTTCCTGTGGATGAGATCTATGTCCTCAGCTAATTTTAAGCTTGTCGAGGTCAGAGTTTACCTAATTTCATAGGATCACAATCCTAGAATCCATCTAGTGCAAATCTCTCATTTTACAGGTAAGTTGAGCTTTGGATAAATTAAATGAATTGATAAAAGTTGCAATCTAGCTGATATATATTTTTTTATTTTAAAGATGTTTTTGATGTGGACCATTTTTAAAGTCTTCATTGAATTTGTTACAATATTGCTTCTGTTTTATGTTTTGATTTTTTGGCCAAGAGGAATGTGGGATCTTAGCCCCCCGACCAGAAATCAAACCCGCACTCCCTGCATTGGAAGGCGAAGTCTTAACCACTGGACTGTCAGGGAAGTCCCTGATATTATTTTAGAACTGTCTCCTGATGGTTAAACTCATGTTCTTAACTTTATATATATATATATATATATATATATATATATATACACACACACACACACACACACACTCATGTATAAATATGTATAATCTAAATATATATCACAATCATATAATGTATAATAGAATAAACATCCTTTAAGTATCAATGATGAACTACTAAATAGTTGCACCAGATATAGATTTGTGTAACACCATATTAAAACTAATATCCATAGTTTAAAAGTATGGCTTACCTCACTTCTGAGAAAAACTGCCAGTGTTAGACAGTGTTATTTGGTTGTTAGTCTTTCATGATCAATGAACACAACTGGTCTCAATAATGTCCTTTATGGCAGTAGAAAAGTGTTAAAAAACATGTATATTTTCAAAGTAATTGCTTTCTAAGTCAAATAATTGCCTGAACTATTTGTTACTTGTAGCTGGGTGTGTCCTACCTGTAGTCCATTTCCTCAGCTGGATTTGAAAAGGTCTATACAAGTGGAACCCTTGGAGAAGCCTGACATGGATCATTCCAGAAATACCAAGGAATTTTGTTTTTTTGAGATTGCAACTTTTTTTTTTTTAACATCTTTATTGGAGTATAATTGCTTTACAATGGTGTGTTAGTTTCTGCTTTATAACAAAGCTATACATATACATATATCCCCATATCTCCTCCCTCTGGTGTCTCCCTCCCACCCTCCCTATCCCACCCCTCTAGGTGGTCACAAAGCACGCAGCTGATCTCCCTGTGTTGTGTGGCTGCTTCCCACTAGCTACCTATTTTACATTTGGTAGTGTATATATGTCCATGCCACTCTCTCACTTCGTCCCAGCTTACCCTTCCCCCTCCCCGTGTCCTCAAGTCCATTTGAAGAAGCTAATTTTTAAATTCCTCCTCCTTCCTGAATATGTTGTCCTTCATAATTTTGTTCCTACCAACCTCACTAAACCCTCCTCTTCCACTGCCTCAAATGCAAATGTCTCTGAAGCACACAAAGCTATTTACTTATGCATCACATTCTCTCAGGCCTCTGCAGAAACTCTTTCTGGAATGTTCTTTGCCACCACATATCCTTTAAAATTCAGTTCAGTTATCTCTTTTTTCCATGAATCCCACATTGAATCCTCTGGCTAAAGCTAATAATTTCTTCTTCAAGATTCCAATGGAAAGTTTTCTATGGATTTTTGCCATGTACTCTAGTGGTAAGATGTACAGATTTTATAATCAGTAAATCCTGGGTTCTGATCTTGGTTCCAGCTCTAGTTAACTGGGCAACTTACTTTGGAAGCTTCGGTTTCTTCATCTATACCTTGGGAGTAACAATGGTCCCTCCCTCATAGGACCGTTGTGAGGATTTAATGAGATGATACAGGCAAAGTGCTTAGCACCCAGCACAGGCATTAGCAAAGGTTTCAACAAATGTTAGCTATAATCATCATATTATAATACTAATCCACTCCTTAAGAACATAGCCTGTCTTAATTAGCTGTCTGACAAATACAGAGTCTGGCACATAAGTGCTTAAAAAAATTGTTGTTGGAAAGCATATTGATTGAAAGACTCTTTCATTTCACATCCCTAAATGGGAGCTAAAAAATTGAGCTAGACACCCATATGGGGTCTAGAGATTGCCCTAAAATGTGGCTCTGGGACTCCAGAACAGGAAAACAAACTTTTTCCCCAGCAACCCCCAAATCATACCTCCTACTCCATTATTTAGTCGCCACTTAAATATCTAGTTAATTTTCTGCTCTTTAATTTCTCTGTTACTGTAAGTTCAAGCCTTGAGTCTCTTCACACAATGTCCCAAATGAAGTATAGAGCATGGTGACTGACCAAGGTGATCCTTTAGGGTGAGGCAAGGAAATACTAAAGCTTCTATTTATTTACATTTACTTAATTATTATTATGTCAGATATACTAGAAAAAAAAAAGCATGTTTTACCCCTTGTAGATCCCATTCCCTTTCTTCTTCTTCCCATGGGTAACCACTAACCTGAATCTAGTGTTCATCATTCCCATGCATGTTGTTTCTTTTTCAACACAGGACTTTCTTTTTCATCTTTTTAATCCACTTAATGTGGTACCTAATTCAAACAGTATTTATGGAACAAATTAATAAGTATGATTTCTTGCATGGTCTTAAAAACAACATGGATAAAGAATATTAGACTAATTTCTCACTTTAAAAAAATCTCCCTATATGACAAATGTAAGTTATGCGGCATGAGTAAAAATTAAGGCAGACCACTGACCTGGAAAGATGAACCAACACAATGAACAGATTTGCTAGTAGCAAGTAAAAGGATGGGTCCAACATCTTTGATAGTTTCACCCTTTATGTCTGGTAATACTTTTAACCCTTATTTGGACTCAGTAATAGTAGAATAACAGTATAGCAGAAAAAGAAGCTTGTCATTTGTGTTTCCCCAAGCCACACCAACCTACAATAAAACTGTATGCTGACTCAGGTCTAATCCAAAGAACTGTAGGAGTATTTGCCCAAATTACTTCCTCTTGGTTCTTTGAGGGTACCACAGTGGTTCACGTGCATTCAGAAATGTTTACACTGCCGTGTTCCTCTGTCTTTTGACATTGGCCTTTACCACCTCTGCTGCTCTCTATCTCATCAGGACTCTCCCAGTGTTGTAGCTCTGGCATCTTTTCTGATGCTCCCCCACAGGACGTACGGCTCAGTGCTCATGTCACCTGATTTTCCTCTTCCTATGACTTTAGCTGCGTCCATTGCAGGTAGGTGTTGGATGATCCCCAGCCACTGTCCAAGGCTGTGTGCTGGGGCATTCAATTTTCTGCAGTTTTCTCCGGTGAGCTGCTTCTGATGGATGGAGCTGTAGCAGACACTGCAAGTGCTCTGACCAGATTCCCTCGGATCACTCTGACTATTTCTGTGCTTCAGTGCTTTTTTGCCTCCACTTCACAGAACTTTCAATTATTCTTTGAAGGACTGCTCTTGTGCTACTCTGGCTGCTGTGAAGCAGCTCTTAACCAACGACTGTCAGATGATGGAGTAAGAAAACCCAGCTCCCTAGCCTCAGGTCAGAACAACTCTGAGGTATAATTTACATTCCAGATTCTCCCTGAGGGAGAAGGCCAATCTCTACTTGCCTCTTCCCCCTTTCCTGGGAGTGACTGAGGTATTACGGAAAGCTTTCCGATTAGGAACAGGAGAACAGCAACAGAATAGAAGTAAGGTGTTACACACGAGGGCACTTTGGGGCTCCAGATTGGGGATGCGAGGCCAATTATCAAACTTAGAGCACCTCATTAGGTTTGGGATACCCTTGAATATGAACCCCCAAAATATTGATTTGGAAAGACTTTAATCGATTCTTGCCTCAGTAAGATTAGCCCTGGGAATATAGTAGAACTAATTTTGCAGGTGACTTTAAATGTGGAGAGAAAGCCAGGAACTAACCTGACTTGGGTCTGACACTGTGCATAACAGAGAGGTGGAGAAGAGAGAATTTTCTACCGCAGGACATAATCCATGTCCTAAAGTAACTTACGTTCTGGTTGTGAAATGCTAGACTTCAATATATAAAAATATAGTCTACAATGCAATGTGACGAGTTCAAAATAATTGGCATGGATGAGAAATGTTTTCCTATATGCATGAGATTAGATGTAAAACATATTAAAACAGTGGATGAAAGGAGGAAATAGAGACTACTTTTCTACTCTTCTTTGTATTTCTTAATCTGCTACACTGCCTATCTCATGACTGAAGCGTGAATTTAAGGCATATTACAATGTTAAGCTATTAATATTTATTTTTAGTTTAAGTCAATGCTTCTAGAGGAAATCTATATTCTAAAGATATATACATGTGATTGCTTCTATGAGTTCATATACTAATCACTTCTTAGATGAGTTGGCTTGTTTTAGAAAAGTTTCCTAATTTCACAATATTTGACATAGTAAGCCAAAGTAAGAGATTAATGTATAGCAGAACATATTAGAATAAACTGTTTTGAGTGGTATTGAAGAAAGGGATGTCTGCTTCTTGCGAGAGTAATTTCTTTTTATAAGAAAGCTTCATATTTTCAGTCTAATATTTCTGTATTTTAACTTATGGGACAAATAGTTGTATGATTCCTGCCAATTAGTGAAATCATTCTAAGCCTCAATTTTGTCATCTGTTAGAAGGGAAACAAAAGTAATATCTATGTCATTGTGTAGATAAAAATATGTATAAGTGTTGTACACTTTATAAACATATAAATCACTGCTATTTGTCATTCATAGTCTGATGGAAATTGAATTCTATTCATTCATATTCACTGTGATAAACATAATGAATATATAAAATATTGCCATGCACATATATACAATGGAATATTACTCAGCCATAAAAAGAAACGAAATTGAGTTATTAGCAGTGAGATGGATGGACCTAGAGTCTGTCATACAGAGTGAAGTAAGTCAGAAAGAGGAAAACAAATACCGTATGCTAACACATATATATGGAATCTAAAAAAAAAAAAAAGGTTCTTAAGAACCTAGGGGCAGGACAGGAATAAAGACAAAGACGCAGACGCAGATGTAGAGAATGGGCTTGAGGACACGGGGAGGGGGAAGGGTAAGCTGGGACGAAGTAAGAGAGTGGCATGGACTTATAAATACTACCAAATGTAAAATAGATAGCTAGTGGGAAGCATCCACATAGCACAGGGAGATCAGCTCGGTGCTTTGTGACCACCTAGAGGGGTGGGATAGGGAGGGTGGGAGGGAGCCGCAAGAGGGAGGCGATATGGAGATATATGTATATGTATAGCTGATTCACTTTGTTATAAAGCAGAAACTAACACACTATTGTAAAGCAATTATACTCCAATAAAGATGTTAAAAAATAAACAAATAAAATATTGCCATGAATGTTTAACTTTTCATTTAAACAAAACATTAAAAAGATATTTCCCCCAGTTTGCTTTGACATTGTCCTACCTTGTAATGGTCATGGACAAAAAGGCCTTATGAAATATAAGAAAGAGTATTGGCTTAGAATACCCAGGTTTCGGCCCGTTTTTTTTTTTTTTTTTTTCACTTAGTCCAATGATCTTGGATGAGTCTCTTAACATCTTCATTCAATTCAAAGATTCATTGTGAAACTTGCATGAAATAATATATGAAAGGTGCTTTGTAAAATAAAAAGTGATGGATGAATGTAAAGAATTATCATTAAAGTACATTATATCTTGTGATATCAGTAACCTGTCATTCATCTTTCTTCTGATTTTGTCTCTAGTATACTCAAGTCCAATAATGCATGAGTCCTTAAAAAAATGTATTGTGCTTCTATTACATATCAGCACTTACTAGTTATTGGAGATGCAGCAAAATAGACATGGTCCCTGACTTCATAGAGCTTATTATTGAGAGGATCACCTCAGCATTCAACCCTCAGATTATAATAGGCATTTTTTTTTTTAAAGAGATTGGAGTTTATTTATTTATTTATTTATTTATTTATTTTTGGCTGTGTTGGGTCTTCGTTTCTGTGCGAGGGCTTTCTCTAGTTGCGGCAAGCGGGGGCCATTCTTCATCGCGGTGCGCGGGCCTCTCACTATCGTGGCCTCTCTTGTTGCGGAGCACAGGCTCCAGACACGCAGGCTCAGTAGTTGTGGCTCACGGGCCCAGTCGCTCCGCGGCATATGGGATCTTCCCAGACCAGGGCTCGAACCCGTGTCCCCTGCATTGGCAGGCAGATTCTCAACCACTGCGCCACCAGGGAAGCCCGTAATAGGCATTTTTACCCTCAACATATCCTATTACTTGAGGCACACTGTGCTCCAATCTGGACATGTGCCTCCCTTTTTCAGGGCCATAGGTAACATCTTGGGGTCTCCCTTTCTCATTCTCCTGGAGACTCCTTTAGTACTGTGTGTTGAATCTGTTTGAGATCTCCTGTTTTGCGTCAGATCTCCTATTTTCTGTATCCAATGATTTCCTCTTTTTTTGATTTATTGTTGTATTTGTAGAACATATTGTCCAGAAGCTTCCTGAGAAAAGGGATATAGAAGTATAGACTGCATATGAGGTAAAATTTTACAACTGTATATATCTGAAAACATCATTATTTGACCCTCACACTTGATTGATAGTTTGGTTATGTATAGAATTCTAGATTGGAATTCATTTTCGTTCAGATTTTTGAAAGCATTTTTCCAGTGTCTCTACATTTTTTTTGGTTTATGACATTTTCTTTGTCCTGAGTGTTCTGAAATGTCACAATAAAGTGACTTTTGTGGGTCTATTTTCAACTATTTTAGTGGGCTCTGTGGGTCCTTCCAATCTGGAAAGTCATGTCCTTTAGATCTGAGAAACTTTTAAAATTATTTCATTGATGATTTTCATTTTTCCACTTTCCCTGTACTTTCTTTCTGCAACTCCATTTATTTGTACATTCCACCTCCTGGATTGGTGCTCTATTTTTGTTTAATCTTTTCTTTCCTGTATTTACATACCTTTTCTTCTTTGCCCTACTTTTCAAGTAACAGCCCGGACTAACCTGACTACCAAGTTTTTCCTTTCATTTGTTATCTGCTCGTGTTAACTAGTTTAGTTTTATTTTAGGAATATCTGATTGGGCTGTTTTGTTATTCTCATCTTGTTTTGGTCAGAATCCCCAGAACAGACTCTTCTAATCTTCTGCCAGAAGAGGAAAGGCCTGGATAATAGTATTTTAGAAGCCAAGTCGAGGAAAAAGGCTGGGTGTTTCAGCATTCACCATCCAGATGTTCCTTTAATTCCCCTCAACTATGCTTGGTATCCAGAAGTCCAGAATCCCTTTACTTTACCCTCCCCAGAGGATAATCTTCCACACTTCTGCCAGGGTGGGGAAGGGGCAGTGGCTAAGCAGCATATACTAGGGGAGGGGACCAAAGGATGTACCTGCTTCTTAAACAGCCTACAGCTGGTCCTTCTGATTTCAGGTCCCACTTCACCCCCATTTTCAGAAGGACTTGGTGCTATCAAGTCATGGACCCTTGAGGACCTTGTGGGTACAAATGAGGCTGATTCTTGGTTTTTGCCACCACCAGTTTAGGATTTGTCTGTTTGAGGTCCTCAAATCTGCTACAATCCTCCATATACTTTCTAGCCTTAATATTTCTGGGGCTTTTGTATCTTCCATATTGTTGCATGTTTATTAATGAAAAAAAAATCCTTTTAGTGAGGTTTTGTCAGGGAGGAAAAACTAGATAAACCTGTTAACTTTACATATTAACTTTCCAATCCACTTACTATACTGTAGCTGGAAAGAGCATCCTGTTTTGGTTTCAGGGGTGGTAACATCTTATCACGTGAGGAGATTATCCAGTTTTGTTTTTGTTTTCTTTTTTAGTTTTGCAAAACACTGTATTTTGCAAAATACAAATCTGTTAGAAGCAAGGTTTATACTCTCCATTTTACCATAGGTTCTGCTCCTCCCTCTTGTCATTTCACACATTATCTGTCCAGTCCCTGAGGTAGTAGAGTCCTTTGCCTCTGCCTTGTATGTTTTCGCATCT
Organism: Eschrichtius robustus; assembly: GCF_028021215.1. Taxonomy (NCBI): domain Eukaryota; kingdom Metazoa; phylum Chordata; class Mammalia; order Artiodactyla; family Eschrichtiidae; genus Eschrichtius; species Eschrichtius robustus. The sequence goes on along the minus strand of NC_090831.1, from coordinate 96,929,441 downwards.
CTAGCTCATGTCTTACCACAATTCCCTCTTTCTCTCAGCTTCACCACACTGGCTTTCTTTTGGTTCTTTGTAAGCCCCACAATCACTCTTCCACTGGGCCTCTGCATGTGCAACTCTGCTTGTAACCTCTTTTTTTTCTCTTTAATGCTATTCTTCTTCAGATCTCTATTCAGTTGTTTCTTCTAACTTCTGGCCTTCCCGACTAGGTCAAATCCCCACATCATAGGCTCTCCTAGCACCATGGAGCTGTTTTACATTTCTTTGGATGCTATTTGGATGGTGCCCACTTCCCATGACTAAATTATAAGCTTCGTGGGATAGGATCTAGGTCTGTTTTGTCTTCTATTGCATTCACAGTGCCTAGCACAGAACATGGCTCAGAGTAGGTACTTAATAATTATTGATTAGACGATTAAATAAAACTGATACCTTAAGGATAAATAGGACAGATAAGATGAGAACTGAGGAAAGAGTCCTCAGACCAATAAAACATATGATGGATATGTTTGTTGGATTTGAGGAACTGAAAGACAAGGGCTGTGTCTAGAGCCATGTGAACTAGGGGAAGTGGTGCTGGGTGAAGCTGGAGGGATCAACAAGGGCCAGATCACAGGAGGCCTTTCAAGCAATGAAAAAACTTGTGGACTTTTTCTAAGGGCAATGAAAATTTCAGTAGGGGAGTTACATACTCCATATACTATGTGGAGAATGGGTTGGAAATAGCAAAAGTGGACAAGGGGAGGCCAGTTAAAAGTTTATTGCCCAAGTCCAGGAAAGACCTGATGGCTTAGACAGGGGAAAAGTTACTAAAGATGGAGAGACATATCAAAGGATATTTTAGAGGGTACAACATTTGATGATGGATTGAATTTGGAGAGTGAAGAAAAGAGAATTGTCAAAAGTGACACTCAGGTTCCTGGTCTGACCAACTAGGTGAACATGGGTACCACTTACTAAGGTGGGAAAGATCGCTTAGCCGCGTGGCCCCCCACACAGGTGTCTGAAAAAGCAAAAATAAATAAAAAAATAAGCCAGAGGGGATGTGGTTGGAAGGTAAGTGACACTCACTGGTCTCAACTTCCCTGAGGGGTTTCTGGTTACACAAGGATTTTGCTCCCTCACAATCTCATTGGTTAACTACTCTCTGTGTCTCCAGTTCAAGCTTGCAAGAAGGAGAACCTGATTGGTAGTACCTGTCATCTTTTCTGGGTAAAAGAACTCATTCCATGTGGCCTCATTGTCTAGTCTTAGGAGACTTATTCTGGCCAGATAGCTGGTAAAACATTATTTCTGGGTGTGTCTATGAAGTGTCTCTGGAAGAGATTAGCATTTGAATCAGTAGACTGAGTAAAGATCTCCCTTGCCAGTGCAGGCGGGCATCATCCAATCCATTGAGGGCCTGAATAGAACAAAAAAGGTGGAGGAAGGGCAAATTCACTCTCTCTGACTGAGCCAAGACATCCATCTTTTTATGCCTTTGGACATTGGTGCTCCTGATCTTTGGGCATGCAGACTCAGATAGAGACTTACACCATTGCCCCTCTTCCCCTTCTCAGGCATTTGGGCTGAATTACACCACCAGCTTTCCTGGTTCTCTGGCTTACATTTGGCAGATCAGCAAATCTTGGGACTTCTTGGCCTCCATAACCACAGGAACCAATTGGTATAATAAATAAATAAATAAATAAATGTATATATAGAATATATATATTCTATTGGAACGGTTTCTCTGGGAACCCTAATACAGTCATATGTAAAAATTTCCGTTCATTGATAAATGAGAGCAGTGATTTTCATCTTGGATAATAATCAACTATACAATCCTTTGTTTTTTTTTTTAATCACAGGCAAGTCCTATTCTTCAAAATGTAATAGTAATTCTTCTGTTTCCTAGTACTATTCTGTTAAAGTAATTCATAGGATGGGTCTCCTGATTAAATCCAGTACTCACGGGAGGTAAAGGTAGCCCAAAGAATGTACAAAATTGCAAGGCACATTTTAATCAAGTTTAATCTTCTCTTGCCCTTAGCCATCCTATCCTAGAGCTAAAGAGAGCTCTTGAGTTTCACTTTTACTTCTCTTGAAGAGATGGTTATGAGTGCAAAAGAAAGAAAAAAGTACTTGAGTGCTTACATAATTTGAGATGTGTAAACCCTGGAATGTTCCAATCTTCTGCTTAAGCAAAATACTAAATTTATTTTTGTTAATTTTAGTGAAGAAACAAGAATATATTAAAAAGTTATGAAATTCATACTGATGCCAAACTAAACATTGTAAATCAAGGCAACAGCTCCACTGAGGTGAAGTGTCTTGCAGTTTGGATGTGCAGTGGGTACTGATCTGTGGACTAAGGTAGTGGTTTGCGCAGACAGGCTCAGAAGAATTTACTGCAATTCAATTTTGTATGCAAATCAAGGAGGCAAACTCAGCAGATCTGCGATGGGAACAAAAGATTGTGTTTCTACCCTTACAAGTCACAAAGGAGGTTACATTTCATAAAAATTATCCTGCATTTTACTGTGCTTATCTTCATATATAAAATCCTATTGTGAGGTAAACAGAGAATGTTGAGGAAGCTGAGATTCTATGTTCTCAGAACTTTTTTCTATATTTTTTGACTGCCAATTCAGAATTGTTTTCACTAGAGTCCAGAGCCTACTGGGAGACAAGAAAGGCCTTCTAAGGCTTTCTTTGGGTAGGAGGAGGCTGGAGCCTGGGGTGTGAGACACTGAGGGTACAGAGGGGAAAGAATATAGAGCAGAAAGAGGAAAAGGCAGAGTTTTTTTCCCCCTCTGTGGCTCACAGAAAAGGGACACTGCAGGGGAACCAGAATCTCCGTGGTTAAAGGAAGTCCAGTGCAGGCAGAAGCACCAGCAGCCTGAAAGATCTTTAACTCTAGCTTGACACAAATCCCAAAGACTGAAGACCTGGAAATCCATGCCCAAGCCTTGGGAGAGGTGTCTGTACACAAATCCAAGATGCAGAGTGAAGGGTGGTGGGGCATTGGCAGCAAGATGATGACTAAAATGAAGAGTTGGTCGAGCATTGTATTTTAGAGTTTATCTTTAAAAAGTGTTTTCTCTAAGAGTGCTATAAAAGAAAATAAATAGTGGAATAAGATGGTAACTAGGGGAGACCTCTCAGGTGGCCAGGGACAACTTCTCTGAGGAATGGCACTTGAGCTGAGGCCTGATGGGTGAAAATGAGCCAAGTGGATGGGGATGGGGAGCAGGAAGAGGGGAAGAAACGCAAAGTGAAGAAATGGGTCAGTTCTGGTTTATACTCTAATAGTATTAAGTAACTTTCCCTCATAGCTACTGAACAAGAGGAAGTGTGAATAGGTATAAGAGTATTGGAGAAATGGGTAGAATTTAGTTTATATGGACCGAAACATGCAATAAATTCACTTGTGACATTTTCTTAGTCAACATTCAATGATATTTTCTTATCTCTCATCTTGCTTGCTTTGTACCAAACACATTTCTGACAAAACTTTGCTTTGTCTTATAAGGAGCCTTAGAAATGATCTAGACCAGGTGTTTCCAAAGCTGACTGCATTTCAGAATTACCTGGGGGATCTTGTTAAAAAGAGATTCTTCAGGTCCTGGGAGGAGTTCAGGCATCTGCATTTTGAAGCACCTCATGTGATTCTGATGCAGGTTTAGTACCCTAATCTTGACAGTAATTTCCAAATGGTTCAGCAAAACCTTGGTTCCAGGAGATGGTATCAGTGCTCTAAGAATAAAGGATTCTCTTGTCAAATAAGCTTGAAGAAACTTAGATTCTTCTCTTAGCATTTCACAAACCACCCTAGGATAAAGGCTCTGGGACGTACTGAAGTGTCTAACAGCTAAACAATAGAATCGTATTAGATATTTCTTAATTTCACCCGGAATAGTTCTCTGTAAACAAAAGTATGGAAACCAGCGATCTAGAAATACAGTCTTGGGGCTTCCCTGGTGGCGCAGTGGTTGAGAATCTGTCTGCTAATGCAGGGGACACGGGTTCGAGCCCTGATCTGGGAGGATCCCACATGCCGCGGAGCAACTAGGCCCGTGAGCCACAACTACTGAGCCTGCGCGTCTGGAGCCTGTGTTCCGCAACAAGAGAGGCCACGATAGTGAGAGGGCTGCGCGCCACGATAGTGAGAGGGCTGCGCACCGCGATGAAGAGTGGCCCCCGCTCGCCGCAACTAGAGAAAGCCCTCGCACAGAAACGAAGACCCAACACAGCCAAAAATAAATAAATAAATTAATTAATTAATTAAAAAAAAAAATTATGTCCACAAAATACCAGCAAAAAAGTAAAAATTCAAGCCATAAACACATTTAAAAAAAAAAGAAAAACAGTCTTATTTAATTTCCACAAATATATGTATGTTTATTATTACATTATAAATCTATTAAGTCTAACTGGGAAAATGCTCCTTCAGTTAGGAAAGCAGTCCCAAAGAAGGCATCTAGTCCTAGCTGCAGGTAGAGCTCTGACCAGCCCCACAGCCGGTCCTGAATGCCTTCCTCACACCTCTGCTCTTGTTCTTTTTTCAGGCTCTGTCTAAAACCTCTATGCTGTCTCTCAAATTTACACTTCTACCTGTTTATAAAGCATCTCCACCTGGATGTCCTAGGCTTACTGTCTATGATTCTGACAACCAATTCCAAAAAGTGGGTTATTTTCTCCACACTACCAGGCTATTCTTCAGTGGCTGGGTGACCCACTATTAACTCTGACACTATCTACCCAGAGATTGCATCAGATGCCACAGGTTAAGGGCTTAGTCTCACAAGACTACTCCGACTTCAGATGCCAATTGTAACTCCAAGTTTTCACCTGTGGTTCTGACTGATTGGCTATAAATTAGAGGTTCCCATGACCCTCTCCTCAGGTTCAATTAATTTGCAGAATAACTCAGGAAACCAGTTTACTCATTAGATTACCAATTCATTACAAAGGATATTAAAGGATACAAATCAACAGCCAGATGAAGAGAGACATAGGCTGAGGTCCCAAACAAAGGAGCTCTGTTCCTGTGGAGTTTGAGGCCGGCACCATGGCCCGTGGTTGTGTTCTGGTTTACCAGACCACAAGCTCGAAACCCTGTTCCTTTGGGCTTTTAATGGAGACTTCAATACTTGGGCAAGACTGATTAAATCATTGGCCATTGGTGATAGAACTCAATCTCCAGCCCCTGTCCCCTCCTCAGGGGTGGGGCTCAGAGTTCCAATGCTCCAGTCACAAGGTTGGTTGCCCTGGCAACAGCCTCCATTTGATTACCTAGGGGCTTTCTAATAGCAGCCTCATTAACGTAACAAAAGACACCTTTATCACTCTCCTCACTAAGGAAATTCCTAGGGTTTCAGGAGCTCTGTGCCTTCAACAGGGACAAAGACCAAGCATATATTTCTTACAATATTACAGTATCACAGTCTCCAAAACAGAAAACAAAATTCATGTTCCCTCCTAGTTGCTCAGTATGGTTTCTCTTCTCAAATTCCCCAGTGGTGGCAGTGACTACTACTCTCCTAAAGACGTAAATCTCGGGGTGGGATGGGGAGGGTGGGAGGGAGGGAGATGCAGGAGGGAGGAGATATGGGAACTTGTGTATATGTGTAGCTGATTCACTTTGTTATAAAGCAGAAACTAACACACCATTGTGAAGCAATTATACTTCAATAAAGATGTTTAAAAAAAAAAAAAAGCCGTAAATCTCAAAACCATTGTAGTAGCCTTTGCTTCCTCACCCGTTGGAAATTCAAATTCTGCTGCCCATCATCCTTCAGTCCCTCAGTGTTATTTCTTCCTTCCCATTTTTACTGTTAATGACTGTGCTTTTTGTTCTCCTTACTTAATGCATAGATGATTTAAATAACCTCCTACTGGAATTTTCACTGCATGTTTTCTCCCCATCAAAATGGTGGTAAAATACTTTGTTCCCCTGCCAGGTTATTTAAAAATCTAGACTGTTCCTAATGACCTGTTGGATGAAGAAAGAACATTTAAAAATAAAATCCTTTAGTTAATAGTCCCACTTGCCAAACAAACTTCTCAGGTCCCTTGCAACAAGCTGCACTCTGTTCGTGTTCCGCTTGACTTGCTTTGTGACATTGCTATGTTTTCTTCCATTTCTCCAAAAGCCCTTCTTACTCTCAAGTGAAATTAGCTTAGACCAGTGGTTCTCAAATGTTAGTGCCTATCAGACTCACCTGGAGGGCTTGTTAAAATACATGTTGCTGGGCTTCCCTGGTGGCGCAGTGGTTGAGAATCTGCCTGCCAATGCAGGGCACGCGGGTTCGAGCCCTGGTCTGGGAAGATCCCACATGCCACGGAGGGGCTAGGCCCGTGAGCCACAATTACTGAGCCTGCGCGTCTGGAGCCTGTGCTCCACAACAAGAGAGGCCGCGATAATGAGAGGCCCGCACACCGCGATGAAGAGTGGCCCCCATTTGGCGCAACTAGAGAAAGCCCTCGCACAGAGACGAAGACCCAACACAGCCATAAATAAATAAACAAACAAACAAAAAGTAAAAAAAACACATGTTGCTAGGCTCTACCTACCCCCAGAGTTGCTGATTCAGTAGGAATCAATAATTTGCATTTCTAACAAGTACTCGGGAGATGCTCTTGCTGCTGGTCAGGGACCACGCTTTGGGAACCATTGACTTGGACCAACGGCTCTCAGCCTTGGGTTCCACAATAGAACCATCTGGTATAGTGGATGTTGTGATGCTCTGTCCAGATCACCCTTCCAGGACTAAGACCCTTGTTTCCCCCAGATACTGGGTGTGTTGGTTGCTGATGTGGTTCCCAACTGAATTCTCCTATGAGAATTGTCCTTGTACATACTGTGTGTAACTGCTACCTAGATCAGGATTTAACAATAACAAACATCTCTAGCTCCCTAGAGAGCTCTGCTGTGTCTCTTTCCAGTTTAGTCACCAAAAGATGATGTGGATTGCCATAAATCAGTTTTATCTGTTCTTAACATTTTAAATAGAATTATTCAGGATATACTCTTGTTTCTGGCTTCTTCCACTCAGCAAAATGTGAGATTCACCCATTTTGTTCTATGTATCAGTAGTTCATTCTTTTTTATTGTGTATAGTATTCCACAGTATCAACGTACCCCAATTATTTATTCATTCTCTATTGAGGGACATTTGTATTGTTTCTAGTTGTTAGGTATATTCATTGCTAATATCTTCACCCAGTCTGTGGTTTGTCTTTTCACTCTCCTGATGATGTCTTTTAACGATCAGAAAATCTGAATTTTAATGAAGTCCAAATTATTCTTTCTTTTATGGTAATTTTTCAAGAGATGGTGACTTACTCATCTTTGTTTATACACCCCAGCACCCACTGCCTGACACAGGTGGTGCTCGATAAACACCTGAGCATATTTGATGAGTTTAATCCATCTTTCCCAGATCATCTCAAATTCTATTTTCTCTATGAAATCATTCCTCACCATCTTATTCCCAATAGCATTGTCTTTCTCAGAGTATTTTGCCCTATAAGTGTTTCTCAATTGCTTTATTTGTATCTTCACCCTAACCAGTTTGCAAAGCTGTTAATATAGAGAATGTTTAAGGGGAAACTTTATTTTCTCTTCTTCCTGTTTCTGTGAGATTAGCCTCCAATCTCTGGAAGGAATCGTTTTGGAGTATTATTTCTGCCTCTTCTCTCCATTCTCTCGTTTCCCCTCTCCCCTGTGCTCCTTCCCCTGAGAAGTAACTAATACACTTGGTGAGATGGAGAGAGTTCAGTGGACATCTCACTCTGTGGACAGTTGGACAGTGAAAACCAGGTTTCCTTAATTCCTTCTCTTCCTCTAGCTGATACACACATTGGTAAGCATGCTAGGGCTCTGCTATGGCCTCTTTCTCTTTGTAGTTAGCCAACTAAACTTCTCCACCTGCAACTGGTTGGGGACGTTATATTCTTACGAACCCCTAGGTTCAGGGTGTCAAAGGCTCATGTGACCCTCACTCAATAATTGAAATAAAACAATAAACTGAATTGATTGCTAACCATAGTAAAGGAGGCACAGTCTCTCTGAGCAGACTGCTGATAAAACTGCTGATGGAGTTTTATAGGGCAAGTGCAGAGTTCAGGGATTGGAGGCTTTGCAGACGTTTAGGAGTGAAGACATCATCTGTAGAAGCCTGGTTACTCGGATGTGGCTGCTGTTGATTGGCTGTTGCTGTGGTGTATTTATTGGGGTGAGTCTGTGACTGGCTGACTTTTGAGTAAGGGACTGACACTGACTGGCTGGTTTGTAAAAGCCGCTCACCGAGGTGAGTTGTTGATGGCTTGAACAGGTTTCAAGCAGGTTCTCAGTGCCACTTATTGCCTTGGTATAAGACGAGCAGGGCCTTTCCTAGGGGTGTGGAAATTTGTTTTATTTTCCCATTCAGCTTCACCGGTAATAAAATTGGTATTGTCCTTTTATCATCTTCAGGCTCCTGTGTACATTTCTTCAACTGGTTAGAAGCTGGAGAGAGGAAGACAGTGACTAGTGCTCCCAAACCTTCCCAGGCAGAGAGGAGTGGGGTCTGAAACAGGCCACATCACAGCTGGACGGAACTTGAGAGTTCATTCCCTTTAGAAATCTTTCGAACATTTTAAACAATGCAACCACATCTTCAAGAAGAAAACTTAGATGAGGCCTAATATAACCTACGGGCTAGTGTCCACATCCCCTTTGTCTAGGACACAGTGGGAGAGCAGAAGTTTCGGTCTTACATCCCTGTGAAGATGGTTACACGGAAGCTGTTCTTTGGTGTCTCTCTATCTTCTGTGTTGATTCTGGCTCTGCCTGCACCACAGCTCCCTTTGCTGCTGGTCACCTCCTGGAAGCTCTGGGCACTGGCCCTGGTGGGATGTGGTGCCCTCGCCGGGGCCCAGGTTGGAGAGGAGAATGTGGTGATGTTAACTGTTGATTCTACTGCGCTGTGCCTTCAGCCTCTGGAACACCATCGTGCCGGGTGGTCAGGTGTTCAGACTTCCAACACAGACAGGAGGAGTTAAAGAGCCTTTTCCGGAGTCCAGAGGGGAAAGCGCCATAAAGGCAAAACCTCTCTAAAGAGTTTCCTTGAATTCCATTCCCGCTTCCTTCCTGGCTCCCCTGCCCTCAGCATTACCTCTCTACCTGAGCTGCTACCCTCCAACTAAGGAAATCCTCAGTGACTCTCAGGCATTGATCTCGATCCAGGGGAAGACTTTTCTCTGTGCAGCCTCAGTTCACTATAACTGAATCATCTGGCCTTGTCCTGTGCTTCACATATTTCAATGTGCTTATAACTCACTCAGAATCTTGTGAAAATGCAGATTCTGATTCGCTAGGTCTTGGGAGGGGCTTGAGAGTTTGCATTTCTAACAAGCCCCCGGGTGATGCTGTTCCTGGTGATTTCCCACTCCTGTTTGAACAGGAAAGATCTCGTAACATGCTAGGCAAAGGATTCATCAGGACAAACAGGCAGGGCTGCCAACAAGATCAAGTTTCATGACACGTCTCTGGGGATTTGGCCCTCCAAGGGGAATCTGGGCTGGGCTGGGGCTCTGCACATCTTGTCCTCTTTGTGACCTGTTGCTGTGAGCTGTAAGCCTCAGGGCTGCATTACGATATTAATGGGCTGCAGGCGTGATGGCCTTTGTGGATAGCTTCCTCCATAAAAAAAAAAATGTTAAAAATTACATTTTATTATTGTGTTGGTGCAAAGATGAATATCATCCAGGCTGAATTTACTCTAGAATGTAAAATGAGTAAACAGAAATCTCAATTAAATAGTGTTGGGAAACCAGAAGGGGGCGCTCTCACACCCTTGACATAGCTGAGTCCGACAGGAAGAAGAAAGACTCCTCTTCTTTCCTGGCAAGGACTCAGCCAATGAAAAGCCGGAGACTTTTTTTACTCTAGCCCTCCCAACTTCCTCCTTCTCTCTATAAAAGCACTTTCCTTCTCTTGCTTTGTGGAAACTTGCACGTTGCTCGCCATGGTTGCAGACCCTGAACTGCAATTCTCTGCTGATTCTGAATAAACCCATCTTTGCTGGAGAAATATCTGGCAGTCTGCTTGTGTAAGGTCAACAGTAATAATGTGCATATACTTTTCTTCTGATTTTAAAAGAAATGAAAATGAAAACATTTCGGTGGGGCCCTAAAAGTGTCACGGGCCCTCGGCACTGTGTCTAACGTGTAAGTCATCCCTTGTGGGCCTGCCTGCTGAACCAACCACACACATCTGCCATGAGAAAAGTATTTCTCAGACATGGAGCTGTCTAGATTCCCAAGAAGGATAAAAATATTTTCTAACTGTCTTAAATTTGCAAAGCATCTCCCTTTCTGTGGCACTACATTAATATCCGGCACAGGAATTAATTCAGTTTGCTCATTCCCCTCCTTGCTGCTGTCCAAACTGTGCTCATTTGGATTTGTCATGAATTAAAGGAAAGGGTATAATATTTTAACGGCTGCGCTCTTAATTACAAAAAGAGGAGCTTTGAGGCTCTTGCTCCAGGAAGAACTTGATTACATTTTTAGTCAAGGGCCTGTGGTTCTACTGGTGTTTTGTTCTTACGGTTACGATAATATATAGAACAGATGCAAGTGGAGCCACTCTGGCTGACATGGGGGCCGGGGTCTCGCCTGCACAGCTTCTCCTCCATACACCGCGCCCCCCGCCTGCTCTGGGAGGCCTCCGACACCTCTGAGGAATTACCACGACTCTGCGGAGGCCAAGATGGGAGCCGCCAGTTCAATCCACAGCCCTCACCACACTCCACCTATAAGGAACCACAGGGCCAGAGTGTGGGACTGTGTCTTCTGTTTTTTAAATCATAAACTTTGATGTGTTTCCAGGTATTAGAACTAGCCTGATTATTCTAGAATTAGAATAGAATTAGCCTGCCTATTAGCTTGGAGACTTGCCTTCCTTCCAGACGGAGGAATGGTTAGTCACTTTGTTACTCTGAATGGTTTTGATCCCAGAACCACACCCTGATTTCCTGGAGAAAAAAAAAAAAAGACCGGAATGGAATTGTCAAGGCAAACAATGCCCTGCTACCCAGGGAGAGATAATAATAGCACATAGGTACTTAGAACAACTCAGGTCAATCCCAGTTCTAAACATTTGACTCGGGTTAACTCTACAGGCTTTTGATGGTGGTGCTATGAGGTGGGTGCCATCTTCTTCATGCTTAAGGCACAGGGAGTTTCAGTATATTGTCCAGCGTCCCTGGTTACTCAGTTGTGGACTCAGGCCACAGACCCAGACCCTGTAGGGTCTGGTTCTTAAACCCTCTGTTATAGGGATAGCTCTGAAAGTTCCCATTCCAGTATTGACATTTTCTGCCTCAGAGAACAGATTTTTTTCCCCCTTTCTTTTTCACTCAGCTTCTGCTGCCTTTGCAAGAAATTGAGAAATCTTCAACATCCTTCCTTGTCTACTGATACTATATGTCTTACTCTCTCAAAATCCACCTGCAGACAAGAACTTCAGGTCATGATCCTAATTATTTCTTATTTTTATACACACAGGGAGTGATTGTGATATAGAACAGCCTTGGGGGCTCAGGGTGGAGCTCCTAGGGGCTGCTGTGGCATCAGAGTGAGAGCCAGGGTTTTGCCGTCTCTGGTTCTTATAATCCTTGCCATCTTGTCACCCCACAGCCTTCATCACCAAGACACACCCTCCATGCCTTGATGTTACATTGGCATCCCAGCACTGAACCCTCCCAACTTGACCAATAAGTCACGCTGCAGTTCTGCCCTGATTGATAGCTGTGCAATACAGAGGTCTTGTCACCACTGAAGTTGATGCTTCCCATCTCTGGGAGGCAGTCAAGTGTTCAGACGGAAGATAGTCTCTGGGACCAAACTGCTTAAATTCATTGATGGTCCTATTACATGCTTGGAGACCCTGAGTAAGCGATTTAATTCACCCATGCCTCAGTTTTCTTATCATTGTAGCACCTACCCATTTAGCTGCTGTGCAGAATGAGTGATACAATATACATAAAGCACTTAAATAAGTGACTGGTTCATAGTGATGGACTAATAAATAGCATTTATTGTGATGAGATGATTGGCAGTAGAAGACAAAATGATTCCTTGTTATCATATGAGCATTATTTCAAGACCAGAATTCTTGAGCTGTCTTTCACTATCTTATTGGACCCCCTCTGTTGTATAATCAAAGGAACACAGATCTCTCAGACTCAGAATAAAAGTCCTCATCCACATTTGTCCCTTACAGTTGGTGGGGACAAAACAGAGGCCCAATTTTCAGCATTAGCTTCCTGGGAGTTGTCAAACTAATTCACCGCCTGACGCTGACTCCACTATGTCTGTTAATCATGGTAGTTGGGGTAATATTACCCAATCATGTCTGATTCACTGGTTTCACCTCTACCAGCAGAAAACCCACATATTACTCTATGGACACTCCTAACTCAGTGTTCAGTTTTCTTTCACATCCTACCTCATCACATTAGGTTCCTGACTTTGTCCTGTCTTGTCTGAGATTCTGTACCACTTCTAAATGATTCCCTTTTACAGCTTGGCCTTCCTGCCTTACCCATTTTTCTTTTCTTTAAGATATTTTTTTATTGCGAAAAATATCATACATAAACCAGTGTTGTGGTGGACACCGTGATGTGCTGCTTGGTCCCTTTCAGGAATAAAGGACCTAGTCCTAGTTGCTAGAAGCATGGCCAGCAAAACGCCCTCAATTTTCAGGCCCCCATGTGAATGGCCTCAGCTGAAGGGAGCTGCTTTGCTCAAGATCAAGACCTTCTTCCAAGGGTGGCTTGCACCCAATGACTACTCAATGACTACTCAATAAAGACCTGTCCCCCACCACCAAATCAGGACAACTCTGGAGGGCCATTCCCACTTCAGAACTCCCTAGACGGTTGGCTGAGACCTCCACTAAGACTGCATTGCAGATAACTTCTTCTCCTATCCATCCTGCTTCTTTCAATTCCCTTCCCCAGTTGTTTGTTCCAAGGACACTGCCAAATAAATCTCTTGCATGATAATCTCCATCTCAGCGGCTGCTTCCCAGGGATCCCAATTTGTGACATGTGTATAATGCTTTATACACATTTATAAAGCATTGTACACATGTTGCTTTCCAAACTGTACTCTTTTGGAAGGAAGTCACAATGCTCTGACAACACAGAGGGAGTGGGGAGTTATTTTCCACCTCTTTAAGGGAGGAGTAGTTATATAATTATTTGGAATTCTTCTGCACGAGAGATTTGTCTTTTCTCCCCCAGTTTCTTTATTGATTAAATCCATTGTTTATGTTAGTATCAATTTATGGATTAGAAAATACTTTGCGTTATAATCAATGCCACTGTATTTTATTGCTCAAATTGTTCCAGCTTTGTTCATTGGGAAGTCTTTCAGTTCACTCCCTCTTTACTGTGTTCCTCCTTACTGTGTTCTGGGGTGTGTGTGTGTGTGTGTGTGTGTGTGTATGTGTGTGCGTTTTAGCGCTTTCTTGCTTTCTATCACTACAAGATGTTCCAGGCTCATCTTGTGTACTTCCTGCCCCAGTCCTAGACTCAGCCATTTCTCCAAAGAGATCTAGCTCCTTTTTTTTTTTTTAATTGAAGAATGTGTTGTATTGCATTCTTGTATTAGAAAACAAGATCTGGGAGCTGGGTGTGCAAATAGAGTTTTTTGATTACCACTTTCTCTATTTTATGTGGGCTGAGTCCTAGAGTTAGGGATAGCTTTTCCTAGGGCAGTTAAGCTAAACCTGCTCACCACACACACAAAAACTGAATCTTGTGAAACAATATACCTACTGGGGTATCATACTGATTTGTTGTGCTTCTATCAGAATATAGGATGGAATGGAAAGCAAGTGAAGTTGTAAAGAGTTTTGAATCCTGCAGTTCCTCTTCTTTCCATAGAAAGAAATATTCCTGTTGACTAGTGGTCTTCAGTGTTGGTTGCACATTACAATAACTTGGGAAGAGATACCTATCTCTGCCCTCAGAAATTCTGCTTTAATTGGTTTTAGGGGGAATAAGGGAATAAGTATTTTTTAAATGTTCCCCAAGTGAGTACAATATGCAAATAGAACTGAAAACCACTGTTGTAAATCATGTGCCAATTATTTGGGTCAAAATGATTATGATTTTATTTTGTATAAAGTATGTTTATTTTTAATGATTATTCCATATTTATCAAGGTAAACTGAGATCAAGAAAGCATACATAACAGCCATGAAAATAATAAGGCATGTCTTTTCTCAGTTGCTTCTCTTCACTAAGAGGTTGCCTTGCCCAGTGATCCTGAAAATGAACCAGTCATTTCCTCAGCGTGTCTATGTGCTCTTCCTTTCTTCAGCCTGATAGGCTTTCAGTCTGTCTCTTCTATTCTACAGTATGTTACTTTTAGCATTCTATGTTCAATTATGATATGTTCGAGATCAAGTGAATTACACATATTCAGACTGTCTGGTTTTTGTTTTTTCACTGAATTAGGAGTATATTTTAGTGATAACAGGGACACTGATCATCTCATATTCATCTGAAAAAAATCCCCAAAAGCCAAAAATCTCCTTCCTAGTCTGACTCCATAGGTGGTAAATGGTAACACTTGTCTCCACTCTTTAATTTATGGCCTAAAGTTTCATTCACTTAACCCTACTCTCCTACAAATCAAACCACCCAACAAACTCTACAGACTAACTGGATGAATCATTTCCAGGCTGGTAGAGTCCTGTGATGATCCTCAGAATCACTGTGACAAAGTCCAGCAAGGTGACTAATGGTTAATTACTAGGTGAGTAGAGCCTTTCAGGAAGTAATGGACAATTTCATTACAGTGATGTTTCCTTTGAAATTTTTGGCTTTAAGTATTTGGCATCAAAAGGAAAAGCATTACTAATCAAGAAGAGAAACTGTCCTTGATGAAGAGCCTGAAGAACAAGTAACACTTTTCAGAGACTTTCTACACTTGTAAAAATGTGTATGATATTTGTCCTAATGCATTCTGTTATATACTATGTCATTCAAATACCTCTAAAACCGTGGGCTTTGAAATCACACTGCCTGGGTTCAGATATTTGGCTCCATCACTTATTTTGGGCAAATTCCTTAATCTCCATGAGCCTCAGTTTACTGATCTGTAAAATGGGGGTAATAATATTAGGCTAAAATATGAAATTGTCATTTTTATAGGTTATAGGCAGTCAAATATCAGCAATTTCCTATGTTAAATGTGATAATTCCTAGTTCATAAGGTTCTTGAGAGGATTACTTGAGATAATGACAGTCAAATGCTTGGAATATTCTTGATACTTAGTAGGTACTTAATATATACCAGCCATGATTAATATACACTATTTTATTCTCTGCAAGTTTTGAACATGTAACATAACAATTTAGAAAAACTACTGTTATCATGATTAGACACATGGATGGTCAGTCCACTTCTTGCTAGTCATATATACCACGAGTTTAACTTAGTCCTTCCTGAAGTCAAGAGAACAATCAAATCAAGGCCTGGAATAGAGGTAGAATAGCACAATGCTTCATGGCAGGATTTGAGGAGCACCAAAAGATTTCACTCACCAAAAAAGATCTCCCTGATCATCCCAACCATTTAAATATCCTCAACATTTATTCTTTTAGGTTTAGCATTACATCCACTAGAGTCCACTTAAACAATTCAAATATCTTAATTACATAAACATATATATACAACAAGAGATTAGGTGAGAAATTCATCAAAAAACAGAGAGGGTGAGGTAAAAATGAGAAGTGTGAAGGACCGAAGTCAAACTTTTCACTTGTCAAGATTGCATCAAGCCAGCTCTTGGCAGGGATAGCTTCAAAAGCTCTTCTGTCTTATGATAGTACTTTGAATTCATTGTACAAATAAATTTTTTGGAAAAGAAAGGAAGAAAAGAAGAAAGGACAAATAAAAAGCAAAGCAAAAAACTGCATCTGAAATGAAATTTTTAGTAAGGGTTACAGAGTGGTATTTGATTCCATCCCTCCTGACTTTATGCAGCAAATAGTATTTTTAATGTTATCGCATATAGGGTGATTTTAAAAGAAGCCATATATCAGTAAACGATATATTTTTTTCTATTCAAACAGAAAGGAAAAGTAGCCTTACTGACCGAACGAGGGCAGATTGATACACACCTTAAATGACTGATTTACAACAATTATCATCAGAATCTGCTATGTCCTTGATAACAAAAAATCAAACACAAACATTTTCCTCTTCCAAAGAGAATGCAGGGCAGTACATAAATCTTGCAATAGAAAACTGTTTGGTTTACATGTTTGGAATCTACATGTCATTGTTTACTTTCTGAAAATCTGACAAACACAGCCAGCAGAATAATGAGAATAAATTTTTGCATGGGAGAAAATTTCCTAGGTGCTTTTAACAGGGATTTTATAAAGATTTTAAAAAGCTTTATTTGTACCTCTTCCCCTCTCCTTTCCATTTAGAGAAAATGGAAACACTAACATTATTATTTTAAACTTAGTATTTCTATTTTCACTCTTTCTCCACCTTTCTCCTTATTATTAGGCTCACTCATGACATTTTTGGCAAATTAAGTGTCTAAATTATTCCTTAGAAATAAAGTGAAGTAAAAACAAATAGGAAACAGCTCATCTAATTGGGCAAAGAGCAAACTGGAGTTGTCTGGGGAGAAGCATGTCCTCAGAGGGCCATCTGTGCTCCCTCATTTTTCTTCCCCTCTTAACTTAATTTTGCATAAGCACAGTCTCCCTGCTTAACCAGGAGGTTTTCAACTGCCATATGACCCACGGCCAATACCGCAGTACTTATCTTTTCTTCCTATACATATAACTTGTCTTTATAACACAGCATCTTACCTGCACCCCATCTACCAGCTGCTTGTGGGTGAAGTTAGGTAAGAGCCTCCTGGAGTCTTCTGTGTCCTCAAGCAGCTAGGTTTCCTTGGATGCCATGACATCCTGTGCTCTGCCACTTAGTAGCTGCGTGACCTTGGGTGAGTTACTTAACATCCTTGTACTTCAGTTTTCCTTATCTATAAATAAGGATGATAAAGTACTTGTCTTATAGGGCTTTTAATGAGAAAATACTTGTTAAGCACTTTGTAAATGATGACAGGAATTATTATGATAATGAGGACAATGAAGAAAATATTCCTGGACCACTTAAACAGATTTTCAACTACATCTCTTAATTTGTCTGGGTCCCAGGAGTGTCAGTGGAGAGAACTTGGCTCATGGCCATATTTGGTGTTTAGTCATATAGAGAAATGTTTGATGTACTCATGGGAGGATGGGTTTAGGGAAACCAGATTAAAGGGAGGGCAATGGGATCTCTGAAATAAAAATCTTTATAAGGGAGTAGGGAGTTTGTTATGCTTAGGTCACTTAGGTCAAAGTCCGAGTTAGAAGGTAAAAGAAGGTTCCAAATACAATGTGTGGATGCACGTGAACCTACCCTGACCTAGCGCCAACCCGCCAGACTGCTATGTATGAAAGAATTATATCTTTAGGGGTCCAAAGAACTCTGCTGTAGAAATCCCTCTAAAGAGCTTAACAGGAAAGAGGGAAGGAATCATTAATTAGTCACTGCCTTCTGGGAGCTCACAATCAAGAATAGACATACATGTAAGAGAACTATAGATGGAGCAAAAGAAACATGAATGTATAAAGTATTGATCTATTTACATGATATGTAAATTAAAGGTAAAGGTACTTTAGAAATGGAGTCCATATGATGAGTGCCATAAGATTACCAAATGAATATTAGTTATGGTGAAAGACAGATGTCAGCTCTCATTTGGAAGCAGTAAGCTTGAAACAAATTTATTTTAGAGCTTGGGACAATTTCATTTTAGGGCTTAACCTATTTTAGCTTATCATTGGAGGCTGGATCAAGGGAAAGGATCCCAGGTCTTATGGGTTGAATTGTGTCCCTCAAAAAGATGTGTGGAACAATGTTCATTGCAGCACTATTTACAATAGCCAGGACATGGAAGCAACCTAAGTGTCCAGTGACAGATGAATGGATAAAGAAGATGTGGCACATATATACAATGGAATATTACTCAGCCATAAAAAGAAACAAAATTGAGTTATTTGTAGTGAGGTGGATGGACCTAGAGTCTGTCATACAGAGTGTCAGAAAGAGAAAAACAAATACCGTATGCTAACACATATATATGGAATCTAAAAAAAGATGGTTCTGATGAACCTAAGGGTAGGACAGGAATAAAGATACAGATGTAGAGAATGGACTTGAGGACACGGGGAGGGGGAAGTGTAAGCTGGGATGAAGTGAGAGAGTAGCACTGAAATATATGCACTACCAAATGTAAAATAGATAGCTAGTGGGAAGCAGCTGCATAGCACAGGGATGTCAGCTTGGTGCTTTGTGCCCACCTAGAGGGGTGGGATAGGGAGGGTGGGAGGGAGACATAAGAAGGAGGGGAAATGGGGATATATGTATACATATAGCTGATTCACTTTGTTTTACAACAGAAACTAACACAACATTGTAAAGCAATTATACTCCAATAAAGATGTTAAAAAAAAAAAAGTTAAAAAAAGGAAAGATATGTGGAAGTCCTAACCCCTAGCACCTATAAATGTGACTTTGTCTGGAAATAAGGTCTTTGTAGACGTAATTAAGTTAAGATAAAGTAATTAGGATGGGTACTAATCCAGTATGATTACTGTCTTTGGAAGAAAAGGAAAACATCACATGAAGAGAGACACACAGGGTGAATGCTGTGTGATGATAGAGGCAGAGATTGGAGTGATGCAACTGTAAACCAAGGAACACCAGGGATTAATGGCCACCACTAGACGGTAGAAAGAGGCAAGAAAGGCTTCTACTCAGAGCCTTAGAGCACAGCCCTGCTGACACCTTGATTTTTGTACTTCTAGCCTCCAGACTGAGGGAGAATAAATTTCTGTTGTTTTAAGCCACCCAGTTTATGGTACTTTGTCATGGCAGCCCTAGAAACGAATATACTCAGGTATGCCGTCTGCAGTAAGTACTGTCACCATCAACTTACCATTAAAGAGTGTTCTTTTTAGGCAGCTAGTCATAGCTTTTTTAAAAGTCATTTTTAAAACCTTGAATGTGCCCTCATAAATAAATTTTCAGTTAATAGTTGCTCTTGATAACCATGTTAAAATCTATTCTGTGTATTTAGATCTTCTGCCCATTTTTTAATTGGATTGTTTGTTTTTTGATACTGAGCTCCATGAACTGTTTGTATATTTTGGAGATTAATCCTTTGTCTGTTGTTTCATTTGCAGATATTTTCTCCCATTCTGAGGGTCGTCTTTTTGTCTTGTTTATGGTTTCCTTTGCTGTGCAAAAGCTTTTAAGTTTAATTAAGTTCCATTTGTTTATTTTTGTTTTTATTTCTGTTACTCTAGGAGGTGGGTCAAAAAAGATCTTGCTGTGGTTTATGTCAAAGAGTGTTTTTCCTATGTTTTCCTCTAAGAGTTTTATAGTGTCTGGTCTTACATTTAGGTCTTTAATCCATTTGGAGTTTATTTTTGTGTATGGTGTTAGGGAGTGTTCTAATTTCATTCTTTTACATGTAGCTGTTCAGTTTTCCCAGAACCATTTATTGAAGAGGCTGTCTTTTCTCCATTGCATGGTCTTGCCTCCTTTGTCATAAATTAGGTGACCATATGTGCGTGGGTTTATCTCTGGGCATTCTATCCTGTACCATTGATCTATATTTCTGTTTTTCTGACAGTACCATACTGTCTTGATTACTGTAGCTTTGTGGTATAGTTTGAAGTCGGGGAGCCTGATTCCTCTAACTCCGTTTTTCTTTCTCAAGATTGCTTTGGCTATTCAGGGTCTTTTGTGTTTCCATATGAATTGTAAAATTTTTTGTTCTAATTCTGTGAAGAATGCCATTGGTAGTTTGATAGGGATTGTGTTCACTCTGTAGACTGCTTTGGGTAGTATAGTCATTTTCACAATATTGATTCTTCCAATCCAAGAATATGGTATATTTATCCATCTATTTATGTCATCTTTGATTTCTTTCATCAGTGTTTTATAGTTTTCTGAGTACAAGTGGAAGACCTAAATAGACATTTCACCAAGGAAGACATACAGATGGCCAAGAGGCACATGAAAAGATGCTCAACATCACTAATTATTAGAGAAATGCAAATCAAAACTACAATGAGGTATCACCTCACGCCAGTCAGAATGGCCATTGTCAAAAAATCTAGAAACAATAAATGCTGGAAAGGGTGTGGTGAAAAGGGTACCCTCCTGCACTGTTGGTGGGAATGTAAACTGATACAACCACTACAGAAAACAGTATGGAACCTCCTTAAAAAACTAATAATAGAACTATCATATGACCCAGCAATCCCACCACTGGGCATATATCCTGAGAAAACCATAATTCAAAAAGAGACATGTACCACTATGTTCACTGCAGCTCTATTTACAATAGCCAGGACATGGAACCAACCTAAATGTCCATCGACAGATGAATGGATAAGGAAGATGTGGCACATATATACAATGGAATATTACTCGGCCATAAAAAGAAACAAAATTGAGTTATTTGTAGTGAGGTGAATGGACCTAGAGTCTGTCATACAGAGTGAAGTAAGTCAGAAAGAGAAAAACAAATACCGTATGCTAACGCATATATATGGAATCTTAAAAAAAAAAAAGAGGTACTGATGAACCTAGTTGCAGGGCAGGAATAAAAACGTAGACATAGAGAATGGACTTGAGGACACAGGGTGGAAGGGGGAAGCTGGGGCAAAGTGAGAGTAGCATGGACATATATACACTACCGAAGGTAAAATAGTTAGCTAGTGGGAAGCAGCAGCATAGCACAGGGAGATCAGCTCCGTGCTTTGCGATGACCTAGAGGGGTGGGATAGGGAGGGTGGGAGGAAGGCTCAAGAGGGAGTGGATTTGGGGACATAGTATGCATACAGCTGATTCACTTTTGTGTACAACAGAAACTAACACAGTATTGTGAAGCAATTATACTTCAATAAAGATCTAATTAAAATAAAATAAAATAAAATAAAAACAAAAACCATGGCAACAGCAAAAAATCTATTCTGTGTCTGGCAAAGAGACATTATTTAATAATTTTTTGCTGGTCAGCCTATAGTCTCTCCGTTTACACTGCCACTTATTTCTACCTCAAGGGTGTTTGGTCTTCAGTTGCCCATTCTAATGTACCTATCATTTTAATCTGCAGTCTGCTGCATGTTGGGTCTATTCCATCCTGGTGTAGTAAGTACAGGCAGTTCTGTGTTCATGTTGTTTCTTATGTTTCCATAAGCAAAATATTTCATTACTGTGGGTTTCCCTTCTAGTTCTGACATTTTAGGAGGAGTTCTTGATTTTTTAAGGTTTTCTCACACTTTTAATGAAAAAGCAAATGTAGAGTGGTCTCATTCAGTCAGGTCCCATGTAAGGCATTATAAATGAAGCCCACTCCTAGCTAGGAACCCTATATTTTCTTTTAATCTTTGATGCTTTTGCAGGTCATTAACTTACGAGTTCTCACTTTGTCATTGCAAGATTAGCATAAAACGAAGACTGCTTTTCTTTGGAGACTGAGAATCATCTTGAGCCCCAGAGATTCTTAAGGCTTAATCTGTAAAAATTAATAAACAGAAACCTCAATTAAATACAGTTGGGAGACCAGAAGGGGGAGCTCCCATGCCCTGCAATGATAGTAAAGCCCTGCTGGTAGAAGAAAGACTCTTCTTCCCTGGAAAGACTCAGCCAATGAAACAGCACAGACTCTTCGTTTACTATAGTCCTCCCAACTTCCTTTTCCCCTCTATAAAAGAGTTCTTCCCTTGCCCTGCAGGAACCTGCCTGTGGCTCGCCATGGCTGCAGACCCCAAATTGTGATTCTCTACTGATCCCAAATAAACTTCTCTTTGCTGGAAATATCTGGCAGTCTGTTTCAGGTCAACAAACCGTAACTCTTATCAGGGTGTCCTTTAGGAAGCCATTGCTCTGGTTCTTTCACATGCAAGTTTTCATCACATCTGTTATGTAAAAATTGAGGCCTGCTTTAGTCAAAAGTAGACTGAATTTTGCCTCCAGTTCTGTTCTTCCCTTTTCAGCCTTCCTTTTCTACCAACAACTTCTTACCCCTTTTACCTCTTGAGAGCTGGTTTCTCTTTGAAAATCTGACAAACTAACACAGCCAACAGAGTAATCAGAATTAATTTTTGCATGGGATAAATCCTCCTAGGTGCTTTTTAACAAGGATTTTAATAAATATAATATGCTAACTTTAATGGTAGGAAGAACAGGCCTTAAGAGGTAGGGAAGATTGTTTTCTGTTTTGTTTTGAGCAGGAGAGACCTCATGGTACAGTTTAGATGTACATCTTATTTTAGGTTTTCAGATATTTTTAGAGGACAAAAGTAGAAAAAAGAGGCTTATATTTATAGTGTGCTTTTCCAGTTAACACTGACTGTGCAGTGCAATGGTTCTAGCATTTTCAGGCTCCACCAAAAGAACATCAAGCATCTCCCTTCGTTTTGGTGTTTGCTTGGTTGCTCTGTATTTCCAAGGACTATTAAAAGAATTGCACTTGGTTCAGGAATTCCAAAACAACCCAGAGCTCTCATAATAAGCAGACTGCTGGCTATTTTTTCAATCAAAGCAAGTATAAGATGCATGCAAAATAAAAGATTTTGTTAGCTGGCCATTTTCAAAGCGGCAAATGGAGGGGAGAGGCACAGTGGTGACAAACAGTTCTCAAAACTGTGTGATTTCCAAGTCTTGGAGCTTCGATCAAAATTATTAAGCGGGCTTTCAGAATATATAATTTCTATTTTTCCATCATTCCTTTCTGGTAAATACTGAAGAGTAATAGTGTATGACATCTTTTATTGATGCTTTTTAAATGATGATTTGGAAACACAACTTATTTTTTATAATGCATGTTTGTCGGGTTGTTGAATGCATTTATTTTTAGCTTCTTCATTTTTCTCTATCAACAAATGTTTATTAGTGACATTTTATAACATTCCAGGACAAGTGCTAGAGATGCAACGATAAAACATAGTTTCAGACCTCAAGGATTTCACAATATGGTATCAAGATAATAAATAATTATCATATTGCTTGAAAAGTAAAATAACAAAAGTTTGTGTATGTTAAAGAGGCCACATAGGACAAAAGGACTAATGTGGATTTGGTAGACTGGAGAAGATTTTGCAGAAGAGGAGATCCTTGAGTTGGGTATTAAAGGCAGATTATGAGTTTAACATACGGATGAGAAGGGTATAGGCTGGTGGAGGGCATTTCCAGAAGGAGGAATAGTCTGTACCAGAGCAAAAAGGCAGAATTTGGAAGCCATTTGAAAGTCATTTTGGAACGGTTGGAGCACAGGAGCATCTGTGAATTGTGATGCACACAGAAGGCAGGGGTCCAATCACAGAGGACCTTACTTAGGAATCTAAGAAAACGTGGAAATTCTGAAGGCTGTTATCTGAAATTTGTGTATTAGAAAAATTGGATATTGGATTTAAGAATGATGAAACTGGAGGGAGACAGAACAATTAGGAGACTATCTATAATGTTAAGGTAAATAATGATGAGATCCTGAGGTTAGGCAGTAGACATGTGTGGGAGAAGACAAGATAGAAATAAGAGATGTTTAAGAGACAGAATTTAACAACTAGTTGGGCCTTGGGAAAGAGAAGAAAAGGCATTTAGGTAAAGCAGAAGGAATGGGTTAAGTAGCAAAAACTGAATCAAGTAGAGGATGATATTCCATAACACCTGAGTCTCAGCTTTGTACATGGGTAGAGCAATAACAACTACTGTTCACTCATTCATTCACTCATTTGACATATTTTTGGGAGTCTGTTGTATGTCAGCCTCTGTCTAGGTTCTAAGGGTATAGAGATGAATAAGGGAGATCTATCATTGCTTTCCTGGAGTCTATAATCTAGTGGAGTGGAGACAGATATAATACAGAAGTAAACATATAGATAAACAAGATGATTTCAAATAGCTGTAAGTAATAAAAGAAAATAAAGCAGGGTTATGTGATAGAGCATGACTGACGGGGTGAGTGCTATTTTGGACTGGGTGATCAGGGAAGGTCTCTCTGAGAATGATGAGAAAGGACCAGACATGAAAAAATCTGAGGCAGAGAGTTCTAGGCAGAGAAAAAAACTAGGGCAAGACGCTGATGGGGAAACAAGCTTCGAGGAAAGAAGGAAGGCTGGTGAGGCGGTAGAGTAGTGTGCTACAGGGGGTGAGTAGAATGAGAGGGGTTGGAGAGGAAGCCGAGGCTCAATCATGTAAGCCTTCATGAACCATGGTAAACAACTCAGGCTTCATTCTAAGTGCAACAGAAATCCACTGAAAGATTTTAGATGTGAAAGTGACGTGACATGATTTATTTATTTATAAAAATAAATTTATTTTTTAAAATAAATTTATTTTATTTATTTATTTTTGGCTGTGTTGGGTCTTTGTTGCTGCACGCGGGCTTTCTCTAGCTGTGGCGAGCGGGAGCTACTCTTCGTTGCGGTGCGAGGGCTTCTCACTGCCATGGCTTCTCTTGTTGCAGAGCATGGGCTCTAGGCAAGTGGGCTTCAGTACTTGTGGCACGTGACCTCAGTAGTTGTGGCTCATGGGCTTAGTTGCTCTGTGGCATGTGGATCTTCCCGGACCAGGGCTCAAACCCGTGTCCCCTGCATTGGCAGGCGGATTCTTAACCACTGTGCCACCAGGGAAGTCCCATGACATGATTTATGTTTTCAAAAGTTCATTCTGGATGCCATGGAAGAATGGATTGCAGTGGAATCTTGGAGACCATTTGAGCAATAGTCCAGTAAAGCAGTGATGGGGTCTTGGGGTTTGGCAGCACAGATGAAACAGTTTGTGGATATATTTTGGAAATAGAGTTGATAGTGTGTGCTGAAAGGTAGGATTTTGGTAGAGTACCATTGGGTGGATGATAACACCATTTTACTAAGATGGCAGAAGACTTGAGGAGTGGGGGAGGTCAAGAGTTCTACTTTTTATCTGTTAAACTTGAGGTGCTTATCACACGAAGATGTCAAGGAGGTGCTGAATGTATTACTTTGGAGTTCAGGGGAAGATGGAAATTTGGGAGTGTATAGATGTATTTAAAACAATAGGACTGGATAACATTACTTTGGAGAGAGTGAGGCCACGAAAGAAAAGGGTCTCTAGGACTGAACCTGAGATACTGAGTTTGAGCTGGGAAAAGGATCCAGCAAAGGAGACTGAGAAGGAGCTTTCCATGATATATATAGGCAGGAAACCAGAATGGTATGGTGTCACTGAAGCCAAGAGAAGAAAGTTAATCAATGAGGGAGAAGTGATCACCTGGGTCAAATGCTGCAGAGAAGGGGTGCAAAACTGAGGACAGATTTAACACCACTGATGATTTGACAAGAGGAGATCCAGTGGAATTGTAGGGATGGGAAACTTGATTGGAGTCAAGGAGAGAAATGAGGTATGAAAGTAGAGGTGGTGTCTTTCAAGACATTTTACGGTGCAGTGAAGGTAAAGGAATTTAATGTTGCTACTATTTGCTGAGCACCATCCTGTGCTAGGCATTTTTTGCATATATTATTTATAATTTTCACAACAACTCTACAAGGTAGGTATTTTAATTTTCATTGTTTAGATAATCAAGCAGAAGATGAAAAGATCAAGAAACTTTCTTAAAGCCACATAACTTGGTGATGAGAGAGCGGGAATTCAAGCCCAGGTCCGTCTTGGTCCAAGTTCTATCTCATTCCACTTCGTCATATCCCCACCAGAGTAGCAGATCACTCCGTAGGCATAACTTTCCAGAACCTAAGAAATCCCTCTCAATTTCTGGCCCGAAATATTTTTCCTGAAAAAATATTTCCTGAAAATTACAGTGCTCCTGAAATTTCACTAATAGGGATTTAAAAAATCCATTCTTGATAGTTTTCAGGCTTCTGTTATTGATTAAAATGTCAATAACCAAAGGAAAACTAATATTCTACAGCTTAATGTGGATTCCTATTTTTAAGTACTGTCAAGACATGCCAACTTTTTTTCTTCAACCTAGAACTTTCCTTTGTGCTCTGGGTTCACACTTCCAACTTGACATTTGATTGCCTTACAGGCATTTAAAAATCAACATATCCCAAATGGTAGTCTTGACTTCCAGAACCCCTCTTCCAATTCCCCACAACAGAGCAAGTAAATAGTGAGATAGTCCTTTCAGTTGTTTACTGCAGAAACCTCATAGTCATCTTCTAATTCTCTTTCCTTATCCCTCTCATCAGATCCATCAAGTTATTCCGGTTCTGCCTTTAAAGGAGACCTTAAATCTGTCTTCCCTCGTCCATCTTCAGGATCCCACCTTTACTTCTACTACACCATCCAAAATGGGTCTCTCCTACTCTATCTTCTCACTTATTGCTATTAATTTCCTTCTAGCACTTATGCTGTGCTCTTACCATTTGGTTTAATTTTTGTTTACTGGTTTATCTTTTGTTTATATCTCTCCTCTAGAATGTAAATTCCATAAGGACAGGGACTTCATTTCAATTACATTGTATTCCCATTGTTTATCATGATTAGCACAATGCTAGGCACATGGTAGATGCTCAACAAATATATTAGTACTTGAATGAAAAGATGGATGAATAAATAATTTCCATGTGGTTGGCAGGGACTCAAGGTAAGGAAATAGCCCCAGCCAACTGTGGTTGGAAAAAAAATGTGACAAAACCCATGGTCATCAAATTCAGGCTCTCCAGTGTTTTTGAGGCACAGAGGCAAATGGGGTTGGCTCCCTGCCAGTGGCACACTTCCCTTCTCCCTCTCCTGAGTGAGCTGTACATTACTCTTCTCTGACATGGCAGTAATACAAACAACAGCTTATTGTTTGGTAGTTTACAAAGCACATGCAGGTATGTTACTTTCATAACCTGAGAGATGGGGACTAGATTTTACAGATGCGAAGTTTGAAGAATAAGAGAATATATGTCATAGAGTTGCTAAGAGCTGAAACCAGTATTGGGCCTGCATCCCTGATTCTGGGTCTCCTATGCATTCCACATGCTACACTTACATTTTCTATCTAAAGGACATCATCCCCACTTTCAAAGAACAGCAATCTTGCAAGGTCAATGCCAGGTGATTTTGCCTAACTATAAACCCTTCTGTTGAAAAGGGACATCTACTTTAGAATTTTACCTAGGATGCATCTTGCTCATTTCTAAAAACTAGGAAAGAAACCGAAAACTGTAATGATTTGTAACTTACTGAGATTTTTACATACAATGACCTCAGTCCTCAAAATGACCTAGGGAAATAAGTAGAATAGGTTTATTATCCTCATGTTCCAGATAAGTTATCTGTATCTTAGGAAGGAAAGGGCTCAGGGTTACCCACTTACAGAACACTGATTAAAAGCATGGATTCTCGGAGGAACCGTGCCTGTTTGATTCCTAGTTCAACTATTTATTAGCTATGCAATCTTGGGCAGGTTCCATACCTCTCTGTGCCCAAGTTTCCTCATCTATAAAACAGGGATAATAATAGTATGTACCTCATCAGGTTATTGTGAGGATTATATCTGTTAATCCATGTAAAGCATTTTGTGTAATGTCTGGCACATAGTAAGCTCTCAATAAACACTGGCTATTAAAAAGTGACTGAGCCAGGCCTTGGCCCTATTTGTCTGGCTCGAATTCTAGTGGTCTTCCTATCATTCAAGTTAGTCCTCTTCTTAGAAAAACAAGTTGAAATAAATTTCTTTTGAAATGCTCTTTTCAGGAGCATCTGAGCCAAAGATGTTTTGTTTAGATTTTTACTTAACTCGTAACTGGATTGCGAGGAAGTGATAAGAACTTAATGTTGCTACATCTTATGAAATCACTGCATAGAATGTAATTTGGTAGAGGGTATGCTGAGGATCCTAATATAAACATAAAGAGTTGTTCTTTTTCATTTTAATTTTCCTCTCCAGAATTTCAGATCTGGAGCAAACGTGCCATGTCTTTTTGTTATGAAACATACTCGGATTTATTGGGTGTCGAAAGAGAAAACTTCTCTTTCAACTTCAAATATTTAACACGATATTAGAGGATGCCCCAACTATTTATTACTTTTCTGTGTGTTTAGGTTTGTATCCGAGAAGAATAAAAGGCTGGTATATAAGATCATACATTATATATGAGAATATTTTTTGCAGCATCATTTCTAATACTAAACAAAACAAAACAAAAAACCTGGAAACAACCTGAATGCCCAGAAGGAAGGATATGATTAAGTGAATTTAAAAACACCCATTCTAAAGAATATTAGGCAATAAAAAAGACTGAGCTATATACTAGAGGAATACCTGTGGTATATTGCTAAGTGAAAATAACTCATGTTGCAGATTATGTACATAGAATGATCCTATTTTTGTTTAAAAGCTCTAAAATCAACGTATACGTATATTTTTCGGTAAGTATGAGAGGCATGAAGATATGAAAGTGACAGTATCTATTGGAACAGGGTAGTACTGGAGAGGATTGCTAGAATCTGCAAGAATGCTACCTTTTAAAAAACTACATCTGACGTTATTTTACACACAGGAAGTATACATTACTTATGTAATAAAAAGTCTAATAAGAACAAATTAAAAAAATGGTTTTCTTTAGCAGTGGCCAACTTACACATTCTCTCTCCCGAAGCCCACTGAGGAAACATTGATTAGATGCCCGGAGGCGCCCAGCGGCGAAGCTGTCTATCCTGTTTAGAAATCAAACCTCTGACCTTGGTCCCAATAGTACAAAGCTCCAAATGAATTAATACCCCCTGTTTATACATAATCATAGCAAATTGTAAAAATATACACTGATACAGGATCACACATGTCCTTAATTAAGCATGATTTAATTATTTGTTAGCCTCTCAATTCATAAAAGTTATGATACTTGAATTTCAGTATATTGTGAAGCTAGAACTATAAAATCTCAACCTCAGGTATAATAAATGTAATTGACTTTTTTCCGCTGATTTACCGGTGTTCTTTAAAATTTGTGTTTGATGTCATTTAAGCCATATCTGCTATTGTCACAACCGACTGTAGGTTTCAAATTAGTAAAGTCTTTGAAATATGACTCTGCTCAGTAGAAAGGAATCTGCAGCACTTGGCATGAAGATTATAATCTTTGGCCTTTCTGTGGCAAGATTTACAACTGTGACCTTAGGCTCTACACTCTTTTGGAGTGTAGTCACTTTAAGTTACCAGTGATGATTGCTTTGAGTTACTAGGTCAGTGTGAATTGCCTAATATAATGTCAGATTCGTGCTTCCCAAGGGCTGGGCAGTATTAGGGACATGAAACAAAGTGAATTTTAATGTCTGTAGAAGGCAGTGCTCTGATATATGAGCCACCTCAGTAACACTGAATTTCCACGGCAGGAGACTTTTAACACCAGTTCTTAACCTCTTCCATACTATTCATTCTTTAATTCATGAAATATTATGAGTTCACTTTTAATTAGGTGAAATAGTCTGAAACTACCCGGTTAAAGAGATAAAAAGAAAGAGTTAAAAGCTAGCTCTATCTTAGCGCCAACCTTTTCCTAGAATGATAAAAAGAGAGAGTTGTATGAGGGATGATGCAAAGCTGCAAACCATGCCCTCCAATTCCATTAACGCACCACTACCTAGAAGTTGAACTGAAGCCTTCGTCCCGCCGCAGTTCTAAAATGAATACTTTGTTTAAAATTCAGAACTATATCTGGATGACAAGCAATAAAGGTGGTGGAAGAATTTGCTTTTTTAATAGTCAGACGTTGCCTAGTTTTTAACACGAAGTCGCGCACAGTATCTGAAACCAGACCTTTCTTTGATACACTGCACTTAAATATGTTACGAACACTAGATGGCACTCTAGGGTCACTTTTCTAGTGTCTTCCTCCAGTACCAAGTTCCTTCAACCTTAATTCCCTCCTTTAAAAAGAGCAAACATGCTATTTAAACAAAGGTCCCTGTAGTTGCTCTGTAGTCCTGTTTTTATATTTATAGTCATGTAATCAATATGTTGGAAGAGTAATTAATTTTTAACCTCAGTCCACGGGGAGATCAAATGTTAGTGGAGTTAATGGATGGAACAGACTTCATTATTCTAAAGTAACACTAATGATAAGGCAGGGAAGAAAGCGGAGGGTTGTAAACAATTGTGTCATCAAACACCATCATAAAGCAACAGTGCAATGTGATCACGGGGTGCTGACCTATTGTCACTCTCCATCAGTGCAGCTGTAGTTTCCACTTTAGTTAACTAGACAAAATTGAAATAGTCTCCTAATAGAGCTTTTAAAATATTTCCTTTTCCAATCAATGCTGTTGGAGTTATTATTCCAAATAACAGTTCTGATTTTGTTGCCCCTCTGTTTTGAAAGCCTTTTGTCATTCCCCATTCCCTAACACCTTAAGGTGATATTAAAGGCCTTTGATGATTTGAGTCCTCTGTGCTCCTGGAGCATACACCCTAGCTCCAGGAGAGCCATGTGAGTCTTCATCCACAATATTTTTGCAGTGCTATGTGCCTGACTGTGTACTATGTTCTTCCAATAGAGGTAACAACCCAGTGCAGCTTCTGTACTGCATCATATCCGTGGGCATGGAGGGCTCTGGATGGGCTCATTCGCAGGACAGGAGTTGGGTGGCACGGCCAGAGATGAGAGGCTGGAAGCCAAAAAGGACAACACCCACACTCTTTTATCCTGATTGTATCCTCCCATCACCCAACTCCATCTTGGAATTTCCAAACACTTCCCAGAATCATGAGAGAATAAGAAAGATTGTTATGTTGCAGGCAGTGGAGGCTTACAGTCCATCATGCACCAAGGCTTATTATCAATAGACATATTATTATGTCTTTCCCAAATATTATTATGGTCAAATGAATCTCTCTTGTTCCTTAACCATTCTTGTACTTTGCTGACTTCTCTGCTGATATGACTCTCTCCATTTGGAATATCCTTTTCAGGTCTATCCATCTGGGCCCAATTCACATGCATCTTCTTTTACAAAATCTTCTTTAGCCCCTTCTAGCATAATGAATTGCATTATATTTGAACTCTCAGATTTCTTAATTTATATGCCTATTACAGTAATCTATTGCAGTTAGGATTTCTGTCCTTATTTTTCTTTTCTAATAAAATTGTAAATTATATGAGAATTTGTAAATCTTTGTATCTACTACACTGCTTAACCAAGTGCCTCATACAACGCTGACGGTCCATAAATGTTGAATTTGCTGAAATTAGATACAATAAAACTGGATCAAAGGATCCAGGGTGGATGGCTGTGTCTTTTTCTTGGATTAATCATTAAAAGAGGATGATTAAATGGTTTATTCCATAAAAAACACTGGTTGATACTGGTCTTGTAGACACACTGTGTAAGAAACTATTAGTTGCCTATCAACATCCATTCTCCCCTTATTCCTTAAAAGAATTCTGGTTTTTAGCTGGGCCATTGCTGTGAAAAAATAAAGGACTACATTTCCCAGTCACCTCTTGCATCTAGCTGTAGCTCTAAGGCAACATTCTGGCTGACTTTAGCAGTAGAACAGTTTTGCAGGCCTTTTAGGGACGTTCTTAAAGAATGCTGATTCACATGGACATAGAGAACAGACTGGTGGTTGCCAAGGGGTAGGGGGTGGGGG
The DNA here is from genome assembly GCF_028021215.1 of Eschrichtius robustus. Classification (NCBI taxonomy): domain Eukaryota; kingdom Metazoa; phylum Chordata; class Mammalia; order Artiodactyla; family Eschrichtiidae; genus Eschrichtius; species Eschrichtius robustus. Next base: position 96,897,724 of record NC_090831.1, on the reverse strand, counting down.
AAGGATGGAGTGAAAGACTGGGGTTAGCAGATGTAAGCTTTTATATATAGAATGGATAAACAACAAGGTCCTACTGTATAGCACATAGAACTATATTCAATATCCTATGATAAACCATAATGAAAAAGAATATAAAAAAAGAATGTATATATATATGTATAACTGAATCACTTTGCTGTACAGCAGTAATTAACACAACATTGTATATCAACTATATTTCAATTAAAAAAAAGAATGCTGATTCTTTCTTCCTGAAACTCAGGAAGCCATTTGCACCACAAAGGTGACCTTGAGGATAGAAGCCATGCACTGGGATGGCAGAGCAGAAAGACTGGAGCCTGGGTCCCCGACAACATCTTGCAGCCTCCATCCCAGCCCCCCACTACCTGTCTCCCAACCTGTTTTGTGTAGAAGAAGGAAACTCTTTTCTCATTTAAGCCACATTGTTTTGGGGTTTTCTGAACCTAATCCTGATGCACAGAATCTAGATTAATTGTGGACCATTACTTTTTTTGTTTTCGGGGATTTTCTCTAAGTATGATAATGATCATATAAATTTATCATCTAAATATGAGCAGGAGTTGAGGTGTTCAAAGTGAACACGTAGATGCAGGATGCATAATTTTCCATTTCAAAATGAAAGAAGACAAGCTTGAATATGATTTGTTAATTATATCTGGATGGTGGGAGTGGGTATGCAGGGAGAGGGTTAAACAAAATGGAAGAAATTAACAATTGTTGACTGTCTTTACCAGCTAGTAGCAAAACATACATACTTTTATTTAATCTTTCCAGATGATAACTTTGCATTTTATGATGAGGTAACTCCTTCTCAATCTCAACTCCCTGACCTCTAAACACTGTAGTGTCCTGAGGTTCCATCCTTGGCCCTCTTTAGCTTCCATCCCTGGATGATCTCATCTGGTTCCATAGCTTTATACCACCAAATGTTGATGTTTTTGCCTCTCCAGGCTTTAGACCTATATATTCAAATGTCTACTTGGCATTTCCACTTTTTTGTCTAAAAGGCATCTGAAATTGACTTTTCTGAAGTAGAACTCTTGATCTGACCTGTGACTCTCCCCACTTTCTCTCTCAGTAAGTGGGGACACCATCCTTCCAGTTGCCTAAGCCAAAAATACAGGAATCATCTTTGATCATTCCCTTTCCCTCCTTACCCACATATAATTCATGAGCATGGTGCATTCATTTTATCTTTAAAATGCATCTCGGACTTCCCTGGTGGCGCAGTGGTTAAGAATCCGCCTGCCAATGCAGGGGACACAAGTTCGATCCCTGGTCCAGGAAGATCCCACATGCTGCGGAGCAACTAAACCCGTGCGCCACAACTACTGAGCCTGCACTCTAGAGGCCACGAACCACAACTACTGAAGCCCGTGCACCTAGAGCCCGTGCTCCGCAACAAGAGAAGCCACTGCAATGAGAAGCCCGCACACTGCAACAAAGAGTAGCCCCCGTTCACCGCAACTAGAGAAAGCCCGCGCAGCAACGAAGACCCAACGCAGCCAAAAATAAATAAATTTATTTAAAAAAAAATGCATCTCAAATCTATCCACTTAGCTCTACTTCCAATCCCTCTATCCAACTTCAAGCCTGCCCTGATCTCATGCCTGGCGTTATTCAATAGGCTCCTGCTTCTTCTCTTGCATTGCTACAATCTATTTTCACTCTGCAGCCAGACTAATCTATTAAAAATAAATCATGTCCTCTCTTGCTTAACACCCTTCGGTAACTTCCCATTGCTGTTAGGATAGAAATCTAAGTGGTTCTTGCTTACATTTCTAACTCTGCCTCATACCATGCTTCCCCTTCAACATATTACTGCCATGCAGGTTGGTTTCCTGGGCCTTCAACAGGCAAAGCCCTCTTCTTCTCCAGAAGCAGACTCTGTACAGGTGTCCTCCCTGCCTTGACTGCTCCGCACCAGCTGTTCACACTGTGGGCTCCTCCTCGTCTTCAGGTCTTAGTTCATGTTTTGATTTCTTAGAGAGGCCTCTCCTGATCCCCCTGTGCCAAATAGTCATTTTAATCTTAATTTTATTATCCTATTTGTTCCTTTTGTAGCACTTATAACAATTTGAAATTAACTTTTGTATATCTATCTCTGTGTACCTATCTATCTATATAGCCATCCATCACCTATCTGTCTATCTATCTACCTATCTCTATCATCTTTCTTTCTCTTTACTTTGGGATGAAGGCCCTATGGGGGCAACAGTCTGTCTAATATATTCTCTGCTGCATCTTTCCTTCTTAGAACAGTGTGTGTTACATAGAAGGCTCTCAATAACATGTTAAAATGGAATAAATGGACAACCATATTTGTTTACAGGCAAATGGTGAGTACATGGCAGAGCTGGGATGGGAACCTGGATCTTTCTTGCTTTAAACCCTTATTTATTCATTACAAGATCTCCCTATCAGCCAACCAGGACTCAAGAGTTCTTCTCTCTGGGCTTCCTTGGTGGCGCAGTGGTTAAGAATCCACCTGCAATGCAGGAGACACAAGTTCGAGCCCTGGCCCTGGAAGATCCCACATGCCGTGGAGCAGCTGGGCCTGTGTGCCACAACTACAGAGCTTGAGCTCTAGAGCCTGCAAGCCACAACTACTGAGCCCACATGCCACAGCTACTGAAGTCTGCGCGCCTAGAGCCCATGCTCCGCAACAAGAGAAGCCGCGACGGTGAGAAGCCCACACACCACAACGAAGAGTAGCCCCCGCTCACCGCAACTAGAGAAAGCCCGGGCACAGCAATGAAGACCCAACACAGCCAAAAATAAATAAATAAATAAATTTATTAAAAAAAAAAAAAAAAGGAGTTCTTCTCTGAGCAAGACTAGTTTATTAAAGCAAGGACTATTTTAGCTAAATATACTGAAGAACTGCAGTAATAATTTGGTTAACTGTGTTTCCTCTATATGATTTAACCTAAATATCACAGGTGCTTTAGTTTTATATTTTATTTGAATTATTTAAATAACTGCCTCAACTCTCATTTTTCTTTGCTATCATTTATTATTCTTTCTATGTATGAAGAACCATTTCCTTTTAAAAATAATGTTGTCCATACCCTTGTGAACTGGTTAATTTTCTTTCCAACATTTTCTTTTGGGCTGTGTAGATATGACCTAACAGTCACCACAATAATGCTGTTATTTCAAAGGGTAAAGACCTTTTTTTCTTATAAAAAATTGAATGTGAAAAAAAAAAAACCACCTCATATAGTGTGAGAATGCCTGTTTTTCTTGGTCATATTTCATTTCCTTAGCAAGACTATTTTCTTCTGCTTTCCATTGTCAGCAGACAAAAAAGATACAATTAAATCAAGGAAACCTGGCAGAGCCGATTTTGGAAAATAAAGTGAATTCAGTTTCTGATTTGAACAAAGAGCAATTTATTATGTTGGAAAAACACAGCCGTGATGAGATTCAAACTCAATGTGTCTCATGTTAGCTCAGGACACCACTTCAGATCTGCATTTGTGTTTATCTTTGAGAAGGGGCAGTGATTTCACCCCCAAACTTTAAACTCCGAAGAGGACGTAGAGTTGTTTAAGGGTCAGCAAGCAATTAGCACCCAGAACCTTTGAGCGGAGGCTGGGGCCAGATTTGCAGCCTTCTCCAGTCCTGAGCTCTTTGATTCTAGGTACAGATTTCTGTAAACAACTCCAGCCATTCTGTTGGAGCAAATGAAGCACTAGGGTTGGTTAGAGGGAATTTTATGAATCAGATGAGTTCTAAAATATATTTAAAATTAAAAACATATTTTAATGAATCTAATAACCATAATAATACCATGTATTTGTATAAAACATTATATCATTTAATATTAACAACCAGCATTGTGAGGTATAATTATCTTCATTCTTTATAGACAGGAAAAGTGCAACCTGAAAAATTAAGGGACATTGAGAATCACACAGATAGTAAAGTCAGCTGGGACTAGACTAGGACCCTGTTCCTAGTGTCATGCTGGTATTACTAAAAAGGATGAAGAAAACTAGCATCTGTTTTCATAACTTTTTCCTTCACATATTTCTAGATTGTGCCAAACTTTGGACCTGTTTGATGGTATTCTAGCCCTTTCCACATAGAATCTTTTTGTGGAGAAAGGCAGGTAATTAATAACAATAATGATGATGATGATGATAGTAAAAATCAAGGTCCCCATAAATATTACTGCCACTTCATTAAAGTTTTGAATGCATCGTTTCATTTAATCCTCACACAATCTTATAAGGAAGCCACTGTTTGTATTTTCATTTTATAAATGTGGAACTGAGGCTTCTTAGGAGGGTTAAACAACTAGTCCCAAATCACACCACTAGTAAGTGGTGGAAATGATGAAAACCTAGAGTGTCTGATTCCAAAGTGTGTCCACCTAAGCTCTACGCTATAGCACTTCTATCCAGAATAAGGGGGTGGGAGGTGCCTGCCAGGTCACTGGGCCCTGAATTATGACTGGATTAAGTCAGTAATATGATGTCAGCCGATTCAGGTTTCCACATGTGGTCCCTTATGTAACGGACAGAATTAGGCTGGGCGTGCTCCTGCCAAAAGGACAGTTGGAGTGAAGCAAAGTAACCTGCTACAGTAAACAGCCCATCCCTGTGGTGTATGTTTACCACGTGTAAATACAGTTTCAGTCAGTTAAAAGTTGTCAGCTGAAATTCTGAAATAACCCTCACAGAATGCTGCTTATCAGGAATGGGTGTTTTATTTTTATTACCTAAGTTTAAACCCTTATAACTTCCAAGTAGTCTAGTTTTGAATATTGCAAAAGAGAACTAGAATTTTAGAAAAATGTAATGTTTTGTTGATTTTTTTTAGTATGTTGATCCTGCTTTGTTAAATGGAAATAAATAAGTAAATCTGCTCTTTAATTTTTTTTATTAAGAGAAAATCATTGAAATTTATTTAAATAAAAATTGAGAAAATATTTAAAGAATATCAGTTTGAAGGGACACCTGATTATCAGCCAGCTAGGGAGTGGGGAGAGTATGGTCCAAATAGCTCAGTCTAGCCCTCTTTACTAAAATCAAAAGGGGGATTTCAGTGGAATTTCAAAGTCACAGAGGTTGAGAGACAGTCTCCTTGACTGGGGAGATTATGCTGAGTAGTAGTTTGGTCAGTAAGATGGAGGCTTTTGAAGGATGTTCTGAAGTGTCTGGCTTAGTTTAGAACTAATGCAGGGTGGAAATTTCTGGAAGAATATACATGAAAGTGTTAACATCAGTTACACTTAGGGAGTGAGAATGGAGAGTGTGGGAGAGTGGTCAGAGGATATTTCCTGTCCACTATGTTTTTGTCCAACTAAAATTTTTTTCCATGAGGATATATTTTGTAATAAAAATAAACAAAACAAAACGAGACATAGCAACATAAAGACTTGATGCAGGGAACATCTAGGAATGGGCATAGGTTTTCAAGCAGGAAAATGACATAGTCAGATATATAATTTTGGCAGCTGGTTTTAGATTATAAGAGTCAGTATGGAGAGGGCAGAATAAGGAGGTCAGTTGTTAGAATAAACTTGGAATAAGATGTTGAGTAATGACTTCTAAGCCAACTATAATTTGGAGGCAATATTCTAAAGCCCACATGTGGAGGTTCCACATTTTCTTCACATCAGAGTGGTTAAAATAAAATGATTCAAAGTAATCATAATTTAAAATTTGATATGCTTGCACTAGAGGGAGCTACATTTTTATCAAGAGCTTAAATCTCTGTCAGTATAACAATCCTTAAGTAAACATATCCTCAGAGTAAAAGTAGGAGATAGATGTATGAAAAAAATATATAAAGGATATATTACAAATGAATATAAAAAATGAATAAGAGCAGCACATGACTCATTAACTTTTTTTTTTCCCTGTGAATCAGGCAGGCTCGATAGTGGCAGCTCTGTTTTTTTACTTTCTGTCATTATAAGCATTCGTTTACTAAACTAACAGCATTTCATCAAGCAAGACTAATTCCTGAGAGCATTACCTTAGCCCATTAGCTTCCAGACAGTCATTAATTCCTATGACATGTCTTGGGATGAGATCATTTTTATTATCATTATTGTTTTTATCAATTAAGTTCATTTTCAGAAAAAGTATCTATGTAGTTTTAACAGTGGGTATTTTGTTTCTGAAACATGTTTTTATAGTATCTTTGTGACAGTGATTTCTTGCTTTACCCATGTGTTTCCATAGATCTTTTGGCTACCACTGAAGCTAGTTTAAATTCCTTATATTTAATTCTCATAATCTAACAAAAAATCGGAAACAGGTTTGCAAAAGTATCCTGATAGGATATTTGGGTTTCTCTGTATTTTTCTTTATTGGTACTTCTGAAGTAATCTCTAAAGGTGATCATGTGCCTGACTTCAGAAGTGTGGGACAGGATTTCACAAAGGCTCTGAATTTGGCATTTCTTGTTTACAAGAATTGTTGCCACTGATGAATATGGTGGTTGTTTAGTCACAGTTCTGTGGAAGGGAAGGCCCTGCTTGACTATAATGGAAAGAGCAGATGTCACCGTAACAGTGGCAAACATCAAAGTGATGGCTTGGGTTGGCAGACAGTAGTCTGTCCATTACCACTTTCCAACACTTCTAGAATTAGAGACAGAAAGAAAACTCATAAAACAACTGTGAAAAGTATAAACAACCAAGAAAGGTAAAGGAAAATGAGATGAAATATGGTGCTTAAAAATTCCAGGCTGCCCAATAAAAGTAGGAACTGATGTTACAGACCCCATGGACCATGATGGGGAACACAAATGGTTTGGGGAGTCAGTGAAAAACGGTTCTGACATGTTTGGATGCCAAAGATTTTTAAAGTTGATCTCTTTTGGCCTGGTAAGATTTTATGCATTTTTGTCGTTCCAGCCCAGAGGTCTAAGGATTAGTGGACGTTTCTGCCAGCCTGGAACTCGTGTGGTGGAAAAAAATGTACCCATGTGACAGTGAAAGAGTGAACACATAAAGACAAAAGGCTTCTTTTTAAGAAAAGGATAAAAATTAATTATCATTGTAATCTGGGACCAGTGCTTCAAAATAATGTTAAATTAGTAGTTTACTTAAATTAAAAATTTCCGTTTATGTATCCTAAATATGGCCATTTTCACCTCAGAGTTGCTTCCTTAATGCTAACTAGTTTTTGTGGAATGTTTCACCAGGTAGGGTTTAACTGCCCAGGGGAGTGGGACGTGAGCCCTATTCTAAATTGAGTTATATGGAGAACTAGCTCTTCATTAAAAAAATAATAAAGGATTAGGAGCTATTTGGATGATTGATGCTACTTTTATATGGAAATAATGAACTAATTAATTCCTATCAGTTTTTTTAAAAAACCTATACTTTTAGTGATAATAAGGAAAACACAATCATCAGAATAGCTCAGAAGCATGCAATGGAGAAAAGGGTGAAGACAGAAGTAACTTCTGTTTCCAGCATTAGTTAAATATTTGCCTTGATGCCAACACAGTACTAGTTGGATGACAGGATAGTACGTTCTATTAATGATGGGCTTTTCATTATCGTAGATATGCTTTTGCAATTTTCCTAGATTTCTGCTCCAGGGTCACATGGTAAGTCAATAGTAGTTATAAACCTCTCAGCATTGCGATCAATACCTTTGGCTGACGTAATCTAGACCTCTGGTGTAATTTACAACAAAGGACAGTTTGGGCGAGCCTCAATTTTATTACTTTCAATTCACCAACTGAAATATTTCACTGGTTTATGACTGAAGTTATTTCCAAGTTTTGATAGATAGGGAATTGAGATAGTCCCGAAGAAAAATGTCAGGTATGAAGAGGAAAAACACTTTATGGAATTAAAAGCAATAAGCATTTCTCCCTTTGGGGCATAATGTCTGCATACCTTTCTCCTGAAATTGTCTAAAGCACCACAAGAGTGCATCCTACGTGTCTGCATAGTCAGCTATGTATGTCTAGTCATCCAGATGGATTATAATATTAACGAAGTATTCCTTATCTTCGAAACACACTCCATATAACATATAACACCATATAACAATACTGTACTTAGTCTACTTTTCCTGAGTTTGAATAATCATTAACCACCCCTTTGAGCAAAGCAAGGAACAGTAATACTCTCTAGACATGAATACTGAGAATTGGGATTCCTGTCCTTGTGCCTTCCTGCAACTTTCCTATAATTTAGACAGGTTGTTTTTTTCCATGTCTGTTGTGAATTCTAGGTCTGAAGGTTAAACAAGAAAAAAGGAAACTAGTCATTGGAGAAGTGATTAAAGGAATAATAGAGAGTTTGGAGAAACAAGAAGGGATAGAGGTAGTCTTTGGGTGATTGGCACTAAGAGGAAAGGTGCCACCATCTTGTCATTGTTTTGTCATGCTTCTCAGCCCCCACCTGTACTGCCGTATCAATATTCAAGGACGAGGTAGAATCACAGCTTTATTTCCACTGTATAAAGCTGGTATGACGTGATGGATGGGGTAAGAATTTGTATTTAAACATCTATAAGGTTCCTTTCAGGCTTAATTTCCCTTTCATCAACTGCAGGCTACATTTACATGGGCTTTTACTGAGGATAATAATAATATCACAATTATTGAGCAACTATGGTATCCAGGTGACTTTACAAAGTATTTTTTAGTCCTTATACAACTTTGTGCAGTAAGTAGGACTAAATAGAAACTTAGGTTGAGAGAGGTTCAGTATTTTGCTCAAGATAAATCAGAGCTTGATTTATTTGCTTTACTAAGAAGCTTCACTTGGTATGTTTAAACTGTGATAACTGCCTTGATTTCAAACTATTTTACAAAGCTATAGTAACCAAAACAGTATGGTATTGGCATAAACCTGACACATAGATCAATGGAACAGAACAGAAATCCCAGAAATAAACCCATGCGTATATGGTTGGTTAATTTTCAACAGAGGCACCAAGGATATACATGGAGAAAGGATAGTCTTTTCAATCAGTGGTGCTGGGAAAACTGGACAGGCACATACAAAAGAATGAAACTGAACCATTATGTTACGCCATTCACAGAAATCAACCCAAAATGGATTAAAGACTTGAATGTAAGACCTGAAAACATAAAACTCCTAGAGGAAAACATAGGTAGTAAGCTCCTTGACATAAGTCTTGGTAATAATTTTTCGAGTCTGGCACCAAAAGCAAAGGCACCAAAAGCAAAAATAAAAAGTGGGACTATATAAAATTTAAAAGCTTCTGCACAGCAAAGGAAACCACCAACAAAAGGGAAAGTCAAACTACTGAATAGGAGAAAATACCTGCAAATCATATATCTGATAATGAGTTATATCCAAAATATACAAAGAACTCATACAACTCAGCAGCAAAATAACAATCTAATTAAAAAGTAGACAGATCTGAATATACATTTTTCCAAAGAAGACATATAGATGGTCAACAGGTACATGAAAAGATGCTCAACATCACCAATCATTAGAGAAATGCAAATCAAAACCACAATGACGTGTCAGCTCACACCTGTTAGGATGGCTATTATCAAAAAGACAAGGGGAAGAAAAAGGCAAGAGAAAACAAATAATGGTGAGGATGTGGAGAAAAAGGAACCCTTGTTCCCTACTGGGAATGTAAATTGGTGCAAACATTATGGAAAACAGTATGGGGGTTCCTCAAAAAATTAAAAAATAGAACTACCATACAATCCAGCTATTCCACTTTTGGACATTTATCCGGAGAAAATGAAAATTCTAACTCAAAAAGATATATGCACTCCCATGTTAGCATTATTTACAACAGCCAAGACATGGAAGCAATCTAAGTGTCCACTGGTGGATGAATGGATAAAGAAAATTATATGTATATATATAATTCAGCCATAAAAAAGAAGGAAATCTTGCCATTTGCTACAACATGGATGGACCTCAATGACATTATGCTAAGTAAAATAAGTCAGACAGACAAAGACATATGATCTCACTTATATGTGGACTCTAAAAAAAAACCCAAAAAATCCCAAAACCAAACCACAAAAAAAAAAACCCACAAAAAGAGCTCATAGATACAGAAAACAGATAGGTGGTAGCCAAAGGGGATGAGGGGGTGAGAGAAATAGGTCAAGGGGTCAAAGCTACAAACTTCCAATTATAAACTGTGAAGCCTCTTCAAGATGGTTTACAGATCTAAGAAAATGCACAGTTCTAATATTCACTAACTGTGTAATACTGTTTGTCTCTTCAATTAAATTCCTTGGGTTGGGAGAGACTGTTTATTTGTAAATCCCCATTACCTAGTACAATGCCTGACATATGTAGATGCTCACTAAGTATTAGTGGAATTAAATTAAATACTAATTAATTTCTTTTACATAATGTTAACTTGTTTCCTGAACTAAATTGGGTAAATTAACAGTGCAAGACATCAGCAATTAAACATTTAATGTGCTTGTACAGGTTTTGTATCCCTTCACCATATTTAAGGATGCAATCTCCTGTGTAGGCCAGAGAGAGCAAAAATATAATTGATGCCTACACTGTGGAGTGAAAAATCCTGTGGTAATTAAAAATACAGAGCATCAAGCAAAACTTTGCAAAGGGATATCTTTTTATCCCTCTCTCCATAGAAAGATTCCCTTCCACCCTCCATGTCAGTGATTCACCAAACATCATGGGAGCTACCTAGGTAACTCTGTATCTGTGGTGGCTTAAAGTGATTGAAGACAAGAAAATCCTGTTTCAGTAAAGCATTGTTTGACGACATGCTAAAAAAGTGACAGACACTTGGGATATAAAGAGGACAAGTTCTTGTCCTTCTGGGCATAGGGTCTGATTGAACTTCCTATGGAAATGCATCTCTTGGAGGCGAGGGAGTTTGACTGGGTACAGGCATTAAATTCTCTTTCACTAAAGAATCAGCCCCCACTATACTTTGTAGGCACTAGTTTAAACTCGGACCTTTTTTTAAAAAAAAATCAGACTGCCCCAAAGCTTAGATGACTGAAATTTCACCTTTGAATCCCTTTACCGTTACAAGAATATTCATGGATATAACCTGAAGGTAGTTACTCTAGTCCCTGGGGGCACCTGAAGAGTTGGAACCCGTGTAGATGAAAAGAGTAGTTTTAAGGGGGTAAGAAGGTCTCTCTCCTCCAACACCCAACTAGGTATCTCTGTGCCAACTGTGGGGTTGCAGCTCCATTGTCATGTCTTCTGGTCCAAGGATGCACCTTGCTGGAGAAGAGGATCAAGCTGAAGTAGGGGCCAGGTGCTCTAGCAGTTGAAAGGTTGTCAGGGAAATGTTAGGTAATTCAGCAGCGCAGGGGAAACCACCCTTAGAGAGGTAGACTTCCTGAGATTCAAGGATGCAAATTCTTTTAGATGTCTATGCATTAACTTCACTAAGACTCTCATAAATGGATGAGTTGGTACAGTCAGGTGAAATCAATCTTAGGCTTCCTCTGTCATTATGTAAATGGAGTAGGTAATCAGGCATGACTAGCAAAAACCAACTCAGTATACAAGATGATACATCACTTTAATTGTACGATTTATCAGAACAACAACTATTAACATACAAAGTACCATTCAGCTCAACTGCAGGTATAGGCAGTGACAAGTATCTAATTCTTCAAAGAATCACTTAACTCCCACAATCTGTCCAGACACATTAACCTAAGGACACGTTTATAAATAGCAAACATGATTTTCACATTGTAGCTTTCTCAAGCATATATACAGGTGTGCAGTCTTGTTGATGGGTTGATTTACATAAGCGCTATTCTCGATGTATTCATTCTCTTGACATCGGTGGAGACAGTTATTTCTTTCTGCAGAGTGGATTTTTTCTTCCTCATCCATCATTTACAATATTCTGTGAATCAGTATTACTCTTTACACTTCTGAAATAGTGATATTTGAATTGGAGTATCTCTGCAGTACAATTCCTTGTGTCTTCTGGTAAGTTCCACCATTGTCAAAGAGCTTTTGGTTGTAATCACTCTCTCTCGCAACAAGAGCCCAACTCTATGCTATTGGGTTTTAGCATAACACACCCTCTTTATAGCTTGCTGTGTTAACCCTTGGCTTCAAGTCCTGATGATGTAATGAGGGTGGGGTGTACTGGCAGTCAGTACATTTCCTTATCACTATTTACAGTCATTTAAAACCATGCTGTTATTAATCCAAGTCCGACATACGTTTTCTGAAATGTTCACAGTGCAGTATTTTTGTGGCCTAACAAAAGTTCTTTTACATCATTAAAAATAAACCTTTTTATAAAAATATAATACTTTAAATGTTTACATCGACAAAACCAGTTAGAGTATACTGTGCCACATGCATTATACAGTAGTAAGCACAAAATCCCACAGAACAAAACATCACAGAAGTCCTGACCAGAGTAACTGTTCATCCAGGTGAAATGGCCAGAACTTTCAGTTGCCTTTTTTTTTTTTCCCCTAAAATATGTTTTGCTTAACACAAAACATGTCCTAATGCAAAACTGGACTCCTCCTGATTTTATTGTCTCCAATTGCTTGTGGGGTGGAAGGCTGCCACCTGAGAAAGAGGCTAATATTTCCAGTCCATCGATTCTTTCTCGGCTCTACTTATGAGCCATGATTGGAACCAATAAAGTTTTAGTCGGATGTATTTTGCTTTAAAAACATGCTGAGTTACCTTTAAAAACATTTATCATCACAAATCACTTGTTTCATTTTCAGAGTCATCATTAAAAAAAACAAAAAAACAGACAAAACTTGTAAATGTCCACATCCAGGTCAGAAAGGTATCATTCTCAAACAGTTGATTTTTAAATGACAAATATTTCACTGTGACTAAGCTATTTTATGAAAATCTTATCGTTGTCTATGTACATATGTAAATATTCCTACTAATTTATAAACACATTTCACGTCCTGCTGTTTTGAAATGTTGACCGTGTTGTCTATGGATAGTTCTCCAATAAAAGGAATGTGTAGACAAAAATTTAAAAGGGAATGTTTACCTAATGGGCAAATCACAACACCAGTAATAAAAAAAATGTGTTGTTCATACAACACATAAAAGTTATTTGAAATACTTTAATTCTAAATGAGTGGCCTGTTCCCAGGGCTGCCATGTCTGTCCTGGACATTACCACTTCTTTTGAATTTTCTGTGATCAAGAAGCCCTCAAAATGCATTGCTTCAGTTCCCCATATGAAATCAGGTGGGATCCTGATTTTTAAAAATTTCAACCCAGCTTTCAGGTTTTGGCCTGAATGTGACAGGAGCGTCATCACAGTTGCAGGATTGCTGTTGGTCACTGGCCTGTGGGACCAAGCTTCTGGCTCCGATGCTTTGTCAGATGAGAAATTCCGTAGAATCCAGTCATTTTAAATAACAATATAAGGTCCTATAATAGTGCAACTTTGGCAAAAGCAAATAATACCTGGTGGCCTTTCAGTGGCCAGGCAGTGAAAAAAATATTGGACAAAGTGTGGACTGTTGTTTGGACAGTTCAGTGATGCTTGTCAGAAGGGGGCTGCTGGTACAGGTGCCTCCATCCATCATGTGTCCCCCTCGCCATCAACATTATCTTGTGATGACAACAGAGAAGGATATGGAGCGACACATTTGACATTCACGTATGTAGCGTTCACGTGGACATAGTGCTCCCCAATGAAAGTAGAGAATATCGCTGATATCCTGGAGACCAGTTCAGAAAAGGATGGGCGCAGTTCAGCTTTAGGGTGCCAGCATTTCAGCATCACTTCATACCTGTTTCAGAAAGGAAACAGTGCTGTGAGGACTCTGAAGGCAAGTATTTCTGTAAAAGTAAAGAACATAAGAGCTACAGAAGATCCTGCTGGAATTCTTACTTACAAGGGATCTGGGCAGTATTCAGGTTGTAGGAGCCTTCTGCCTTGCAACAAATATACTGTGATATCAAAGGTGCTGACATCAGGATAAGGTGGTGCTCCTCTTGTCATCAGTTCCCAGAGGAGCACGCCAAAGGACCACTGGTCAAACAAGGGAAGGGAGAATCCAGGTGAGGGAAGGGTGACCACACAAATATGAAAGGTGATCAGCAGGTCTTCATAACTAAACTTGGTTTAGTGTATTCAATACTATTGCTGTTTTGGGCAAAATCTTCCTTAAAGGCAATCAGTAAGCTACATAATTATGACTCGTTTAAACCAGAATTGGATAAAGTTTAGATTACAAGTAAATGTAAAGTTTTCAAAGTCCACATGATGATTAACATTTCATCAGTAGTTTGTAGAGTGCATCTTCCAAGTTCTCTCTTATAGGGTCAAAGCATTAAAATGTTTCTATCCTTCTTTTTTATAATAGCTTCACTACAATTTTAGATTATTAGTAAAAAAAAAGAAGACAAGGCTTCCAAAATTTAAATGTGTGGGATTTCCAAATGAATGTAAATACTACTTAAGAAATGTAACTTATCTAAAAGTTAATGTTAAAAGAGAAGGTCTAAGTCAGTAAAAGTAAAAATCCATATTAAAAATCAGAAGTAATAAAACTGCTAGGCATCAAGGCTCTCAACCGAAAATGAATTTCAATAAAATATATTTTGAAAATGTTAAAGGAGGAAATTAATATAAAACAGCTGTAACAGTACTTTACAGGATGATCACTAGGACACAGAGAGGTTGACTGATTTGCTAAAAATTCCCCAATAAATCTGAATTCACACAGGGATAAACATTTAAGAGTTCTTAACTCCTGGGTCTTGCTTGGTCTACTAAACTTCACTAAGTATGCAATTTCTTGATTTAGAGCACTCTCCTTGGAATAGATCAGGTCATACATATTATCTTGCCCTGGACGTGTGCCAAGGTGAGAATGACACAATGAGAGTAAGTCAGCCTGTGTGGGTCACCGAGGACCCAGGAAATCAGTTCTCCCCTAGCAACACTTCCAGGACACTCACAGACCAAGAAGCACATGGGGGCAGGAATGAGGCACTGAGAAAAAAGAAGCTCGGAGGGCAAAGAGAATACAGATCAGACATGCAGAGCAGGAAAACATAACATTGAGAAGCAAGTGTAGCTCGCAATACTCAGCAAGAAGGAGAATAAAGCTTGTGTTTCTGAAAGAAAGAAACCAGGTAGACACTGTGGTTGCCGGTACAAATCTCCATTAATGACTTTTTCCCTTTGCCCGAGTGCGAGAACCCTTTAAGGTCACTGACTTCCTTGATCCAAATAGAGAAAACAAACTCCTTCCCAGGTGGGCACTACGTGCCCTTCAAAGTCAAAGTTTTCAATGCATAAAAATCTTATGAGTCACTTCTGACAACTTCATTGTGTTAACCTTCAAGTTCCAGAATTTGCATTAGAATTTAAATCAATTTAACAAGTATCTACTGACCCTTGATGATGCACAAGTAGGTCACTGTTCAAGTTACTGGATAGGCCCCAAGGCTGATTTAACAGGGTTAAGAGTATTATGCAATTAACTGTCACGTAGAACAATAAGATCTAATAACTGCGATACAGAGCAATTATAGAAAAGAGGTACAAATGTTGTGAAAAGGCAAAGGGATAAGAGTGGGGTACTGAGAAAGGCTTTAGGAAGAAAGTGACAGTATAGCGGGTTTTGAGGAACAGGGAGAATATGTTAAATAGATACGTGTATTGTAAGGGCAGAAAGAGTGTTCTGGATGGAGGGAGTGGGCCCAGGGGTAAGAGCAGTCGTGTGTTTTTTTGAACCATAAGGACAACAGGTCACTCTGCTTGATGTGTGGAGTAGGTGAAGGGACGACGGATAGATAAGGTTGAAAGGGGACCATGTCTTTGAATGTTGAACGTGGGTTAAACTGAAATCGATGGGATGTGACTGGGGTTGAGCTCCAGGAGATTGCATCTGTAAACACTCTGCTTTAGACAAATAGGGGAAGCCCATCCACAATATGGAGACCAGTTAGGAGGTTTCTGAACAGGAGTAGGTGAGGGCTGCTACTGCTTACTGGCAACACAGAACCTTATGAGACTGAACTCCTGAATTAGAGTGGTGGGAAAGAGTACGTGTCATCGAATGACACATGGGTGGGTGTCATGCCCTTTAAAAAAAAAAGATTGTCTTATTTAATCTTTATAATAACCCTGTAATGTAATCAGTTTTGTAGATGTTTTAAGGATGAAGAAACCAAAGTTCTGAGAGGCTGATAACGTGTGTGATCAGGTTTCCCTAACCAACAGCCTAAGCTATAGGATGTCTGGAGGCAAACTTGCAAAAAAGGGGAAAGAGCTGGATAAGTTTATAAGGAATGATAGGGCTTGGACAATAACTGGGTATCAGAGGAGTGTTGGAGGAATCATGGGACAGAAGAGGTGAGAGGGAGGCAGTTTCCACGAACAGTCTGCCTTCCAAACTCCCCATAACAGCTTGGACTGCCAGGCTGGTGGGGGGAGGGGCAGTGAAGGAGGAGAATGATGCTGACCAAGAAGAGAGAGGCTGATGGGGGCCGGGAGAGGGAGGGGGAGAGAGAGACAAAGGCAGAGGGTGGTGTACAATACCTGTGCGTTAAGAAAGATGGACACAACATTGTAAAGCAACTATACTCCAATAAAAATTAATCAAAAAAGAGGAAAAAAAAAAGAATGATGGAAACAAGTCAGTTTAAGCTTCAAGACAGGAGAGTGCTGCCGTTCTTGCTTATTGTGTGAACGGTCAAGTCTTTCTGAATATCTGAGCACCAGCAGTGAGCTCACCTGAAGAATCTCTGCCTCACTTTATCAAAGGTGATGCTCAAAGCAGTTATTAGAGGTGAGAGATTGTTATAAGCTATAAAAAGTGATAGAAAGGCACACTGCCGAGGCAATCAAGGAATAGACACAGCCAAATTTGAGCATTCGAGAGTAGGTAAATTGAGATACAACACAATTTATAAAAAAGCACAATTGATTAAACAAATGGATAAATTGAGTCATTTGTTGAGACGTGGATGGATCTAGAGACTGTCATACAGAGTGAAGTAAGTCAGAAAGAGAAAAACAAATATCGTATATTAACGCATGTATGTGGAACCTAGAAAAATGGTACAGATGAACTGGTTTGCAGGGCAGAAGTTGAGACACAGATGTAGAGAACAAACGTATGGACACCAAGGGGGGAAAACCGCGGTGGGGTGGGGATGGTGGTGTGCTGAATTGGGCGATTGGGATTGACATGTATACACTGATGTGTATAAAATTGATGACTGATTTAAAAAAAAAAAAAGGATAAATTGATAAAATTTAACAACTGGTAAATTGATAACATTTTCAATAAAATTTAAAACTTCTGCTCTTTGAAAGATACCATTAAAAAAAATGAAAAGGCAAGCCAAAGACTAGAAAGATATATTGGTAAAAACAAATATCTGATAACATGTACCTGTATCCAGAGTATATAAAGAACTCTCAACTCAACAGTAAAATAACAAACAACCCAATTTAAAAAACACCAGAAAATAAATTCTGAAACTTAAAAAATGGGGAAAAGACCTGAGTAGACGTTTCACAAAAGGTAGAATAAGGATGGCAAATAAGCACATGAAGAGATGTTTAAATTAACATCATTAGTTATTTGGGAAATACAGATTAAAAAGAAAATTAGACACCACTACAATCTATTAGAATGGCTAAAATCCCACAAACTGAAAATGGCAAATGCTGGTGAGGATGCTGAACAACTAGAACTCTTATATATTATTGTTAGGGATATAAAATGATACTGGCACTGTGGAACAGTTGGCAGCTTCTCATAAAGTTAAACATACACTTAACTTACAACCCAGTAATCTTACTTCTAGATATCTACTCAAAAGAAATAAAAATTAGGTTCACACGAAAACCTTTAAGTAAATGTTACAGCAGTTATAATTACGTATAAGCAATTGCCTAAAACAGCAAAGAACTCAAATGTCCTTCAAGCAGTGAATGGATAAACACAACGTGGGACATCTGCACAATGGAATACTACTTAGGAATAAAAAGGAGTGAATTATTCTGCTATGGAAAAGAGTATTCAAAAAATTAAAAATAAAATTACCATATGATCCAGCAAGCCTACTTCTGGGTATATGTATTCAGAGGAAATTAAATCAGTATCTAGAAAAGATATTTGCACACCCATGTTCATAGCAACATTATTCATAGTAGCCAAGAGACAGAAGCAATCTAAATGTCCATTGACAGATAAATGGATGAAGAAAATGTGGTATATACATACAATGGAGTATTATTTAGCCTTAAAAAAGGAAATCCTGTCATATGCTACAAATGGATGAACCTTGAGGACGTTATACTAAGTGAAATAAACCAGTTACAAAAACACAAATACTATATGATTTCACTTATAATGAGGTATCTAAAGTAGTCAAACTGTTAGAAACAGAAAGTAGAATGGTGGTTGCCAGAGAGGCTGGGGGGAGGGGGAAATGGGGAGTTGTTCAGTGGATACAGAGTTTCAGTTTTGCAAGATGAAGTTCTAGAGATCAGTTGCACAGCAATATGCATATAGTTAACTCTACTGTACTGTACCTTAAAAATGGTTAAGATGGTCAATTTTATGTTTTTGCCACAATAAAAAAAGGAATAACTACTGATACATTGATACTACTGATACCTCTCAAACGCATTATGCTACGTGAAGGAGACAGACTCATATTTATTGTATGATTCCATTTATATGACATTCTAGAAAAGGTAAAACTATAGAGACAGAAAACAGACCGGTGGTTTCCAGGTCTTAGCGTTAGGGCAGGGGTTGAATACAAAGAGGCACAGGAAGTTTTCCGGGATGATGGAACTGTTTCATATCCTGGTTGTGGTGGTGGTGAATATACAACTGTATGCAATCTTTAAAACTTAAAGAACTGCACAATAAAAAGGGTGAAGAATTGGTATATTGCACAATGGTGATACCATTAATAGAAATAAAGAAGTGAGGCATTGACAGTTGGCAGGAAAGAATTTGAACATGGTAAATTTGTGTTGCTAATGAAAATATCTAGGAAGAGAGGTTCAAAGCGGACCCTTGATGGGAATGGTTGAAATCGTTGAGAGAGGCTGACACCTGGGGACCAAAATCCTGGGGGAGAGTTGTGTGTAAGGCTGTGAGAGAAGAAAGAGAAGCTGTCAAGGTAAAGAAAACACAGCCTAAAAGCAGGAGGAAAACAAGATGGTACAGTGTCCCCCGAAACCAAAGAAGGAGGAAATTTCAAGAAGGGAGGAGTAGTTGACGATATTAAATGCTGCAGAATGGTGAAGCAGGATGAAAAAGCCAGTTGGTTGAACAACTGAGAAATCAGTATTGACTTTAATGGAAGCATTTGTACTAAGTGTGAGACACTGTGCAATACTGGGTATGAATAACTGCACATATAGAGACACTCCAATTTTGTTGGAAAGGGCTTCAAGGGTATTCAGACTTTAGCTGAACTCCATCCGGGCATTTGCGAGACAGTAGACCTTTCTACAAACAGGCAAGTTTTTGCTTGTAGGTCTCAACATACATATGGTTTATTACATGCTTTTGGAAATGTTCCATGTCAACATTCAAAAGATTGTGCTGTCCTGGAAATGAAACTTTATGCAAATTTATCCATGCAATCAATAACCATTTTCCAAAGCAGCAGTGTATGGATTACTCAGGTTCACCCTTTATGTAGTACAGTATAGTGTCGTTCAATAAGAGGGAGAAAGACATAGCACTTCGTATCTATAGAAGCCTGTGTAAATTTCTAGTCAAGTATCTGAGTGACAGTTGTTTTATAAGAAGGGCTAACCTCCCTGCAGTGTGCGTGTATTTTTGTGGAGATAGTAGTGTGTGTACAGGGTTGTCAAAAAGCTCAGAATCCCAACTCTTGCCTTGAGCATCCAAAATTTCATCAGGCTTATTTTGTTTTAATAACTTTGCTGAGGTATGATTTATATATCATAAAATTTGCCAACTGTAAGTGTACAGTCGATGATGTTTAGTAAATTTATATAGTTGTGCAGCTATCATCACAATACAGTTTTAGATCAATTCCAACACCCCAGAAACTTCCCTCATGCCTGCTGGTAGTCAGTCTTCGCTCCCACCCTCAGCACCAGGCAACCGCTGATCTGTTTTCTGTCTCAGTCTTTTGCCTCTTTCTAGAAATTTCCCATAAATGGAATCATTCAACGTGTAATATTTTGGGTCTGCCTTCTTTAACTTGATATAATGTTTCTGAGGTTTATCCATGTTGTAGCATGCATCAGTGGTTCCTCTACGTTACTGAATAGTATTATTCTGTTGTATAGATATACCATGTTTTATATACCCATTCGCCAGTTGATGGACATTAAAATTGCTCCTGGTTTTTGGCTATTATGAATAACACTACTGTGAGCATTCATGTGCAAGTCTTTGTGTGGGCGTATGTTTTCATGTGCTTATTAGCTAGCTCTTCATACATCTCCGTGGTAAATATCTATGCAAATCTTTTGCCTATTTTTAAAAAATGGGTTATTTTGTCTTCTTATTGAGTTGTAAGAGCTGGTTCTGGTTCTTACCAGTAGTCAAGTCTGGATGAAATGTATGTTCTTTGAGGATGAGTTAATTCTCCCTACCTAATGCCTTCACTTGCCACCATCATTAATATGTCCTCAAGCCTACCTCTCTCGCACCCGCTTTTTTCATCTTTTTCAGAGTCTTTTAGGATCAGAATCCCAGGCATTAAGCTCTAGCGTGGGCCATCACATCCTCTTACCAATCTTATCCACCCTGAAGTCCCATTCCTCCACCTTGTCCTGTGATACACTCGTTCATTGAAAACAGACTCCCAGTCACCCTCAACTTATTCTCTAATGACTCCCCCACTTCCTTGGGAACTGAAACTCTGCTTTCACTTAAAGACCACAACGTCTTTGAAATTCTTACCAATAGAGGCCACACCTCTCTTTCTTGCTGACTCACAGGGAGGAGGCAGATGACTTCTTGCCTCCTAACACTGCACTCAGATCCCGGTCCCCTGTTATATCTTAAGAGCTGCCAACCCTTTCTCTTTTGCAATCTATGTCCTCCGTTACCGTTATTTTCTCCCTACCTTGTTTGCTGATGTCACCAGTTAACATTTTTCCCGTTTTCAGGTGTTATCCTCAAGGACTGAGACATTAACAGTTTTTTAACTCCACATATCACAGTCCTCTTGACTTATCAAAGGCAAATAGAATATTCCATCCACCACCAGGGTCCTCAGCACACTCTAGACCAAATCACTTAGGTCATTCAGCTTCCAAGACCCTTCTTGTGCACTGAGTAGCAGTGGACCCTGCTGACCATATCCCATTACTTCTTGAAACTTTCTCTTCCTCTGGGTCTCCCTCCTCTCTGCTTTTCTCCCTCACTTCATGTATGTAGGTTCCTCTGAATAATTGTATTTGGACTTTCAAAAGCCTATTTCCAGCCTTGACCTCTGCTATGACTGAACTGTGCCCCCCCTTTCCAAATTCATATGTTCAAACTCTAACTCCCATTGTGATGGTATTTGGAGGTGGAGCCTTTGGGAGATAATTAGGTTTAGATGAGGTCATGAGGATGGGGTCAGTGCCCTTACAAGAACAGACACCAGAGAGCTTACTCTTGCTCTCTCCCTAGCATGAGGCACAGTGAAAAGGTGGCCATGTGTTTTCCTCACCGGAAGCTGACCACACTGGCACCCTGATTTCCCACTTTTAGCCTCTAGAACTGCAAAAAATAAATGTCCATTATTTAAGCCACCCAGTCTATAATATTTTGTTATGGCATCCCTAGTTGACTAAGACAACTAAAGAGTTTGTACAAGCTGCAGATCCACATTTCCAATGGCCTGACAGACCCTTCTGCCTGTATGTCCTACTCCCAAGTCAAACTCAATATGTTCAAGGCTCAATTGGTATTTTTCCTCCTAAACCGGCTTTTGCTCCTCTGCTTCACATATTTGTAATTGCACCAGTATATAACTTTGCTCAGCTTTGACTTTCATCAGTTTCTTGCTAAATATTGTTGATTCTACCTCTGAGATGCCTTTCCTTCCAACTCTTTTCTGTTCTTACAATTTCTATATTATTTCAAATTCTACCTCTCACTTTGTCTTCCTGCATCTACTCCTCTCAAAACATCTTACAGAATGAAGAAAGGTTGTAGTGTAATCTGATTCACTTTAATGTTTCCACATGGCCAGAGAATAAATTCCAGACTCCTTAGTTTGCTTTCCAAGGATCTCTATGACCTACTATGAAAATATTTTTCTCAATTTATTCTCAATTAAGTTCCCTTTGCATCTTCTATTTTTGCTGAATCACTGCTGCTTACTGTTTCCTTAGAACTTTACAGATTTGTATACTTTCCTGCCCCTTTGCCTCACCTGGATTGGCATTTTTTATTTCATTGTCCATTCCATCCTCCTTTAAGGCCCATTTCAAGCACCTCCTCCTCCACCAGGTGAACGGGCAGTGTGGTAGATTTGGCTGCCCAGGTGAGTCTGCCCATGGTCTTGCCTACCCTCATAGCTCAGATGCACGCCTTTAGAAGCTTGTTCTGTAACAGGAGGATGACCATTGCAGATAAAGGAGGGCACTTTTCTAGCTAGGCCCACACTGCTAGATGTGCCTCAGTTACAGCTTCTTCTGCCCTTGAGCTATGAGTGGCTGGACTAATCCCAGTCTACTTTGTGTGAGCTAGTGACGGACATGCCTGCCCATTCCTGCTGAGCAAAAGCTCCTGGAGGACAGGGTTCATACCTGGTTCAGCTCTGGGCTTCCCAAGGACTTAACATGCTATTCTTCTGGACAAATGTTTCCGAATAAATGAATGAACTTATGAAAACATACTATGGGTACCTGTTAGACAGTCAAGGCTGTTTTTACTTCTGAGGAAAACTGAAATTAGTGGTGCTGAAGGTTTTTGTTTTTTTTTTTTTTTTAAATTAACTTCCTGGGACTTCCCTGGTGGCACGGTGGTTAAGAATCCCCCTGCCAATGCAGGGGACACATGCTCGAGCCCTGGCCCGGGAAGATCCCACATGCCGCGGAGCAACTAAGCCCGTGCACCACAACTACTGAGCCCACATGCCACAACTACTGAAGTCCGCGTGCCTAGAGCCCATGCTCCGCAACAAGAGAAGCCACCGCAATGAGAGGCCCATGCACCGCACCGAAGAGCGGCCCCTGCTCACCGCAACTAGAGAAAGCCCGCGCGCAGCAACGAAGACCCAACGCAGCCAAAAATAGAAATAAATAAATAAATTAATAAAAAATTAAGTTCCCATAAAACTACTAAAAGAGTTAGGTATGAAAGTAAAAGAGGAGGTTGGGGTGATCAATACATTACCACATCTGACTTGGTGGTAAATTTCTGAGTTTGCAGGCTTTCTAAAGCCATCCACTTCACCGGCAGTTTTGCACCTGTTTTGTTGTGTACGCTATAGTATTCCTTATCATACACGTCTCTGGCAAGGCCAAAATCAGCAACTTTGACAGTGAATTTTTCATCCAGCCTACAGAAAGAACAAAAATTATTACTGTTGGCTGAAATAGAATAATTTACAGTGATGCTGAATCTCTAAAGATTAGAATAAGGGACGTCAGTATTTGAAATCCATAACTTCTGAAGGGAGGGCTTCATCTGGCCTGTATTGACTAACACTAAATTACAATGGAATTCTTGAATAAAAATGCTTGACATTTACATTTTAAATTCAACAGACCAAGGAAAGAGATTATAAATGATGTGGCATAAGAAAATCTTTTTTGCTTTCATGTAGATCTGGAGAAGTAGTAAAATTGGCCACCCTCCCAGCTTTCCTTGGATGCTAAATCGAGTATGCCAACTGACTACCCAAAGCAATCACTAATTTTCACTTGCCAGCTTATTAGCAATACTTAGTTTTATGGGGGAGATATGAGAGGGGACTGTTATTTTACTTTTTCATTCTCAGTGGGCTAGGCTATTATGTACAACTCTTATGTTCCGCCAGTGAGGTAATAGAGAAAACCGATACATAGTAAAGCATCTAGGAAAACAGCAAGGTTCAACAAAAATCAATTTCTTCTGAGGCTATGTATCTTTTGTTTAAGCTGGCTTTTATGTTGTTACATTGACCAAAACCAAGGTAGGAAATTAATAGCATAGTTCTTTCATTCATACATACCATGGGCCATGAATCAGTGCCATGTAAGGGAAAGCACAAATCAACTACAAACTGTTGACTGTTGTATTATACAGCCCAGGCAGCCAGACACAAATAAAGTTCTTTGTATATTCATTCCCAAATACCATTTTTGGTAGGGTTTCTGCAGGCTGACTTCAAATCCACTCTTGGGAGGTTACAATATGTTGGTATTTGTGTTACCAGCCCTCTCCTTTTCATTGTAAAATGCTGAAGATCAAATTCTCCCTCCCAAACACTAATGCAGTGTGAAACCACAACACTGGGGGCTATGGGTGGGAAGGAAAAAGAAAAGCAAGAGCACACAACAGCTGTTTAAGACCCCCTCTGGAGAATTCCTTTTAAATTCTGTTTGATAAAGCCTGAAAGCCCCGCCTACATACCCAGTGCTTACATATCGATTTAAAACTGTAACGGAAATAAAGGACTTTTGCATGAGTAGAGAAAACATCCTCTCTAGCCTTGAACAGTGGAAAACAGATTTCTCCTTGTCACTTAATTTGGACTGCAGGCACAGAGATTCCTATACTTACATACAGTTTCTTGCAGCCAAGTCTCTGTGGACAAACTTTTTGCTTGCAAGATATTTCATGCCTTTGGCTACTTGAAGACCAAAGCCAATAAGATCTTTTACAGTGGGGTTCTGTAATCAAAGAGAATTGGAAACGCATAAACTAAGCATTTACTGTTCTAGCTATGATCTCAGAATTATGAAATGTTTATAAGAATGACCTTGTTTCAAATAATAAATTGTGCCCTGTTGATAACAGCAATAATTTATTAAGTATCTGCTATTTGCAAAGTACCATGCTAGATGTTTTTATAAACTTTGGCTAATCCTTATACACTCACGTCTGTGATATGGGCTCCATTTTCCAGATGGGGAACTGGAGGTGTTTTAAAATGCAGGTTTTATTATTATTCAGGTATGGTAAGGCCAGCAGATGGGAACAATTGCCATCGAAAAGGCTGTTACTCACAACTCCCAAGAGGAGGAGGCATGCCACGTCATACAAGGCCACTCAGGGAAGCACCAGGGTTGGTTAAGGAGGCAGAAGGAGCAAGGGGAAAACATAAGCAAGAGTCTGTATTGTGGTTTCTGTGGGAAGGAATGGGTGAAGCAGAGGAAGCAGGTTCAGAATTGGCTGGTTTGAATAATTTCAGTGGGCTCTGGGGTATAGGGACTGTCCCTAGTAGTCTGGTACCTGGTCTTGAAGTGATTAGGGCAGGTGGATAGTGTCCCAGAGTGTGAGAGCCCTTTAAAGGAGGTGGCTGGGGTATGGGCTCTGGAGTGGTTGGTTTGGTGATGAAAGGCATGCTCTTTGAAGGTGAGTTGTTTAATACCTCTGGGAATTTGCTAGTCCTGGGAGGGGCAGTCTCTCCAGGGTCAGCATGTCCCCACAGGTCAGAGCATCAGAAATACACGGTTAATACAGGAAGTTCCCAGATAAATAAATCACCCCAAACCTCCCCAAATCTCATTCTCCATAAGCTCAACACACAAAATTGGATGGACAGAGTAATGCCTTTAGTACCTATGAGAAATGTATCTGAAATCACATAGATGTCACTGTGGCTGATAGCCCTACTGGTGCCTGGCCATCAGGAACAGGATATCTCTTCTTCAGCACCACTGTGGAGTTTGTGAACTTAAGAGGCAGACAGTGGGGACTCTGAAAGGAGGGCTACAGCCCTCCTTAATGCATACAGCATGTGGAGAGGCCATTTCCTGTGTTTTAGGCTTCTCTAAGACATATCTGTTAGTGGTTGTAATAAGTATAGACTCCTTGGACTATAAAAGGCCATGGTACTGTATAATAGGAAATCTCTATCATGCTTTAACCCTGGGGGAATAATACCTAGAGAAGGTGGCATATCCAACCAGATGAACTCATCAGGTTAATGGCAAGAGTTAGAGTGGAAAAGTGGGTATGGTAAGGCCAAAGCTTTGTGCTTTGTAAGGTAAATTCATCTTATTTGCAAAAATTCACTGCCAGGGAATATTTTCTTTTGACTGAATGCAAAATATTTCTTTACTGTCCTAGAGCTTATTCCTCTGAGAACCTGACCCCATGTTTATGAAGCTGTTGATCAAGAGTAAAGCTACTTCATAACTCCCAAAGAGGCCTGATCACAGGAGCCAAGAAGCAGCCGGGGGCCATCTGTGACTTCAGTTCTGGAGACTCCTTCCCTCCTTGGTCCTGGTTTGGCCATTGCTTGCTAGCCTTTAGGAACTAGCATAAATGTCACTTAGAAAACCCTCATTTGCAAGCATCTAAGAACCTCTTTTGTAACCCTGAGCTCATTCATTCAACAAATATCTCCTGAGAGTCTATGTGCCGAACACTATTTTAGGTGTTACTGCTACAGCAGTGAACAAAATACACAAAATTAGCTACCCTCATGTGCTTGAATTCTAATGGGATGTGTGTGTGTGTGTGTGTGTGTGTGTATAAATATATTATTTATTTATTGCCTAGTATAGCACTGTTCAATAGAAATAGAACACAAGCCACATATGTAATTAAAATTTTTCTAATAGTCAAATTAAAAAATTAAAAAGAAACAAGCAAAATTAATTTTCACAATATGTTTTTCAACCCAGCACATCCAAAATATCATTTCAACATGTAATCAGTATAAACAATTATTGATGAGATATTTTACTTTCTTTTTTTATACTAAATATTCAAAGCCTGGGATGTATTCTATACTTACAGCACATCTCAATTTGGACTAGCCACATTCACATGTGGCTTGTGGCCACAGTACTGGATAACTCAGGCCTAGTGTATGATATGAGGGTAAGTGTGATGAAGAAAAACAAAGCAGGGGAGAGGAGCAAGAAAGAAGGCATGAGAGTGTGGTGGTCAGCTGTAACTTTAGACAGGTCAGGGAGGCTTCATTTTGAAGATGACATTACGGCAAAAAGCTGAAGTTGATGACTGAGATATGTGAATATTTTGGGGAAGAGTAGTCCAGGCAGAGAGAATAGCAAGTGCAAAGGTCCTGAGGTAGAAGAGTGGGCGGCAAGTTTGAAAAATAGTAAGAGACCCATTTATAATTAATTTTCAATGTATTTCTTCCTTCTAAGGTTAAAACTCCTTGAAAGCTGAGGCTCATTCTGGCTCTACGTCTCCTGTGTGGTGCTTTTTCTGGCATATAGTCGGTACTCAACGATGAGTACCTATCCAGCAGATGGTAGAGGAAGCATGCTGCAGTGCAGGTAAGAATCACTGCCCCCAGGAGACCCTTCTAAGTATCACTATCTTCCTACTAGGATAGAGGATTTTGAGGAACCAGCGAATTGAATTGGCCTCTGTCCATTTGAATGGTGCTAACATTTTATATGTGCTTCTTTGGCTAAAAGCTTTTAAAAAGGTTCAAAACAGGCACGTTTTGGAAGGCTCGCTGGCTTACAGCTAGTTCATGAGTTAGTAAGTTTGGTAATATACTTACGTGAGTCTCATTTCTAATGAAATTTCGAAGATCCCCATGTTTCATGTACGGTAGGACCACCAGCGGAGACCCCTCACTTCGAAGGCAGATTCCCAAGAGCGAGAGAACATTGGGATGACTAAAATCTTTCATGATGATTCCCTCGGTCAGAAATTGGGAAACTTCTCCTATGTCAGTGATTCCTGAGAAAGCCAGCAGTGGAGACATTAACTTCATTACAGGGACAACGATTACTTTGTCAAATTCAGAGAGGGAGAGCAATGGAATGTAAAACCATTGGGCTACATCTTGCCCTGATGCCTTATCATCAGAGTGTTTCTTTACAATACTTCTGAGTGAAGGATGTCACCTGTGCTACACTTTTTTTTTTTTTTTGAATTTTATTTTTGGCTGCATTGCGTCTTCATTGATGCGCACGGGCTTTCTCTAGTTTTGGCGAGGAGGGGCTGCTCTTCATTGCGGTGCGCAGCCTTCTCATTGCGGTGACTTCGCTTGTTGTGGAGCATGGGCTCTAGGTGTTCGGGCTTCAGTAGTTGTGGCATGTGGGCTCAGTGGTTGTGGCGCACGGGCTTAGTTGCTCCACGGCATGTGGGATCTTCCCGGACCAGGGCTTGAACCTGTGTCCCCTGCGTTGGCAGGTGGATTCTTAACCACTGCACCACCAGGGAAGTCCCTGTGCTACACCTTTAAGTCACCACCTGCACCCGTTTTTGTAAGAGTCTAGCAATCTGTTCATCTCACGCAGAACCATAGTTTGTCTCTTACAGAAAAAGGAGAGGGAAGCAGGCCAGTCCATTTCTGTGGTGATTGTCTAGGGCAGGGGTTGGCAAACTTTTCTGTAAAGGGCCAGAGAATAAATATTTTTGGCTTTGTAAGCCTTATGGTCTCTGTTGCAAATACTCAACTCTTGCCATTGCAGTGCAAAAGCAGACACAGACAATACTGGCTGAGTCTCAATAAACTTTATTTATGAAAACAGGCAGCAGGCCATAGTTTTCCAATCCCTGGAGTAGGAGGATTTGAAGACCAAACATTGTCTATGGTATCTAAGCAGACTATTTTGTTATAATAGTTTCTAATCATTTCCAGATAGAGATCCCGAGGGCCTGACAATAGTCAGCACTAATAAAGAGTTAACAACCTATAATTTATTAATCTGATTAGTATCAGTGTCAGTGATGATATTCTTCTACAAATGCAATGCATTCCAAGACCTGGAAGTCCATCTGGACCAAATAGAGATCAGCACACACCAGGGACAGAGAAAGATTTCTTGGCATTAGGACTGTTCTGAGTACAACTGGCAGTGGTGCTCTTTAGTGAGGCAAACTTATTGACAATTATACTTAATCCATCACAGTTTGTAGTTAGATTTCATATAAACTGTCCCTTTAATTACCTTGTGGTTAGACTTCCAACAAAATGAACCATACAGAACACAGCTCAGCGTGGAGATTTATGTTTAAAAAAGCTGAAATATTTCTGGCAATAATGTACCTTGTAGGAGAACCTTTCACGTGTGCATTGAAAGCTTATTAATTCCAATATAAATCTGTAATATATCTTGTTAACATTTTTTCAGGCTGCCTCAAACTATGAGCAGAAATTTAGAAATGGGGGTAGAAAAGGCAAGCACACTGACTTGACATGTGAGACCTGTCAGCAAAGGTGAAGCCAGGAAAGCTCTAGTATGAGGAGTATATTGGGTTGTACAAGATAGTAATTTATGCCATAATTATGGCTCTGGGTCATTAATAAAGTCTTAGTTTATGTTTGGAAGCATTCCGTGTTTCTTTTCTCTTTTTTTTAAGCAAAGTTTAATAACATGCATACATGGGAGAGACCCAGGAAAACTGAGTAACTCCAGCATTCCCTGCTTCTTAAAAAGAGTATGCATTCCATTTTAAAAAGATTTTCTCAATAGCAGATAATATTAAAAAATATATGTCTAGCACTAAAAGAGGGTAAGTATCACTTGTTAAGGAAGTTCATTTATGTGGAATACCTCATTCACCAAAAATGTGGATAAACGAGATATTACCACATTTACAATTTTTCAATTTTCTGCTGGCATATTTTTTTCCTGTTTTCTTATTTCATTTTTTATCTTTTTGATGGAAGTCATGGTTAAAAAATAATTATAGTAATGTCTCTGGGTAAAATGAGTCATTATTACTGTATGTGCCAACATGCTTCCCATAGTTTCCATAAATATCACTTGCAAAACAAATATTATAAGCCAAACATATTTAAATGATACTTAGGCTCATCAAAGAACCTCATTTCTCCTTCATTCTTACTTATGAGGGCTCTGAGGGATAATTTCTGAGGAAATATTTCCATAAGAATTTTTAAAAATAAATTTATTTATATATATATATTTTTTTAATTTTTGGCTGCATTGGGTCTTCGTTGCTGCGCGTGGGCTTTCTCTAGTTGTGGCCAGTGGGGACTGCTCTTCATTGTGGTGTGCAAGCTTCTCATTGCAGTGGCTTCTCTTGTTGCAGAGCACGGGCTCTAGGTGCGTGGGCTTCAGTAGCTGTGGCATGCGGGCTCAGTAGTTGTGGCTGCAGGCTCTAGAGCGCAGTCTCAGTAGTTGTGGCACACGGGCCTAGTTGCTCCGCGGCATGTGGGATCTTCCCGGACCAGGGCTTGAACCCATGTCCCCTGCATTGGCAGGCAGATTCTTAACCACTGCGCCACCAGGGAAGTCCCATCAATAAGAATTTAGATCAAACAAATTTTCAGGATTAGATCCATAATTCCAGCAGTTGCTGATTTTTCCACAAGGGAAAGTGTAAATCAACATTTTATTATGAACTATTTATTAGTTTGCAAACCACAAAAGTGTACTCCACTGTTAAATAAAATATAACTTACTATTCAAGGATTTCACAGCACAGTGAATTTTCTTATCATCGTTGTCCAACAAAGTCCCATGATATACACACCCAAAATGTCCTACATGAAAGAGGGAACTTGGTTAGTGCCACATTACTTTTAATTGTGCAATATTATTTATTAAGCTCTTCATTTCTCTTTTTTTCCTACATGGAGAAAAAGTGCATTGTTTCTTATGCTTTTGATTAACAATACCACTATTTGTGTGTGTTTGTGAAATATGTATACGTAATATATTTCACCCAAAGATACAAGCAATATGATTATTTAATACATGGTAAATATTTAGGTGATGTAACTGTTATTAAAGGTTAACATAATAAAATATTCAACCACAGTGGAACCACTGAAAACAGAAGTAACATCTGCCTCGTAAAAGAAACATTATTTTTAAGGATCAAGTAACATCTTTTAAATACGAAAATAAAGTTTTACCCACATAAAGAAATACAATAAAATAAGCTCCCTATATTCCAATAAACTGAAATGAAATAAAAATGCCACCATCAGAAATAAGATTAGCATTATAGAATAAGGATTTCCCCCTTTAGTCACCGGTTAGTATGTAATCCAGGTTGGCAGAAACTGAAAGGCAATCGCCCAAATGAAGCAAATTCACTCTGAGTCATTTCATCTAGTTCTCTGGTTTTAGCCACATCACTTTCCCAATGGTAGCCTTTCATCCAGTGGCAGTAATTTTCCCCAGAGGTGCCAAATGTCTGATAGCTGTGTAAGTCATTAATTAAGTTGTCCAGCTGGCCAAGACCCCCTGAGTGTCTAGCATGTGAGTGTTGGGCATTAGTCTACTCTCCTGTAATGCAAAGGTGACTAAATAAATGCTCTTGAGGGCTCACGTTCGACTGGGGAAAGCATATAAATAAATAATAGTTAATATTTATAGAATCATTCATGATTATTACTTTATAAGAGAGATAATTGCCAGTTTTAGCACCTTTCATGATAAAATACTAATTTTACAATATGTAGAATTAGAACATAATTAGTGAAGCCACACACTCCAAAACTGGTACAATTACTGGGATTTATAGGCTGGTAAAAGAACTATATATTACTCTGATGTGAAACACGTTTGTTAACCGCGAAGCTGCTGTTTGGGAAGGGGAGCATGCTAAGGATTAAAATCTGGAGTATGTGATAGAGGAATGTGTTGATGCTTTCACAGGAAAATGGGAAGGCCTCGTGAACACAAAAGGCAAATTGTCCCATCAGCTTCTTCTGCATCATGCTGGCTGATGTCTGTGCTACCTCTTGCAGCACATACTGAATAAAGAGGGATCAGAGGCCATTCAGTATTAAAGGTAAAAGCTTTTTAGAAAAAAAGGGAAGAGTGGAGTTCATTTCCTGGCTTCTGGTTGGTTTCTTTTCCTGCTCAATATTTCCTCAAAGACTGTATACGCTAGCTGTTATTGCTGCTCTGGCTGGCTTATTACAAATATTCATTCCTCTTTGTATAAAGAAATTGGAGTGCATTGTAGAGATGATGTATGTTGCTTCAGATCAAGGGAAGGCTATAAATTCCCTGTCTTCTGATGCTGTCCAGCAGTATACAAACTGCTATAAACCAGGACTTCATAGAGTTAGTCACTATTCTCAGGGTAGAGAAAGACTGGAAGGAGATACGAGTAAAAATATTGGAACGTAACAGAATGATTTTTAGAAGGAAGTAAAAGGCACGTTTCAAGAAATTATAGTTGTCATTATGAAAAGGGTGAGGAAGGAATGTGATTTATTTCTAATACGTTTGGGAGATTATCAAGTTGTCTCCATGCACAGGGGCAAATCCCCATGGATGTGATTTGCAGGGCTGTATGTATGCAGAACAGAAATCAAGTGCACTTGTTATCACTGCTCTGTCAGTTGCTTTCACCATTGTCTAATTCCTAATCTGCAAAGGCAGAAGATAAAATGCTTACTGGAAAATCGTGTTTAACAAAAAGCTGAGTGGAAATACTTACCTCTTCCTATGACTTCATTGAAATGCACAATCAGGCTGCTTGGCCCAATCACTACATGCTGAACTGCCTGGACCAGCTCTGGATTTAGCGCACTGAGGTCAATGTGGACAGCATTTTGCAGTAATGGACTGGATATATCAGAGTCCCCACTAGTTAGGATGGGGGATAGGTCTGTCAGAGGATACTGCACTTGTCTGCATGACCCATTCTGAGATGAGTTAGGAAACTGGTCTGCAAGATAAAGCAAAATTATTAGAAACAATAGTGAAACCTCACTTAGTGGGGACTGCAACAGGGGCAGCAAATTGAATTAATAACAAAACCAAATTTTAAATTTAAATTTAAAGAAATGATGGTTGTACCATTGAATGAGGCTAGGAAAAACCCTTACAAAGGAATTGGTTTAATAAAATGATAAATTGGGAAAAGATACAGGTATGCGTGTGTGTGTTTAAAAAAAAATTTATTGATTCTCTTGTAAGTATATTAAGCAGTAACTTTGAAAGCTTGTTTTCCCTCTTCATTTCCTTAGACATTTCTCTTTTTATGTATAGCAAAAAGCCAAGCTTGAGGTTTGTTTTTTAATATACTATATTCTTAAGAATGCAAAGCAGCAAAAGTAGTCAAGCAACTGCCTGGCTCCCACAAAAATCCAACTCAACTATAAGAAAATGAAAAAAGATGCCTTTTGAGAGACTAGTGTTTATCAATGGAATGAATCAGTATTGCTCAAAACCTATGTGGATTCCTGGTCAATGAAAAATATGTAAAGTGAAATATTATATATCTATATCTCTCTATATAAATACACACACATACACACAAACGACTAGAAATATGCAATGGCTTAAATTTCAGAACTGAAAGCTTTTCACGTTCGTGGTAAGTTCTCCATACTGTGGTGATGGCAGCAGATCTAGTGTTATCACTCTTTAGAGAAAGCAAATTAGAATTGGGTTAGTGTGCCATTCTCATTGCTTAGTTGAGGACACTTGGAAAGGGATCAGATCAGCATTCCTTGTAAGTTGATCTTTATAACCAAAACTGTAAGAGCCTCAAGCAAGGTTCCTTTTTTCTAGGTGAAACTTTTCCATTTCAGGGGTAGGGAATTATGGGGCTGAGAATACATTTCTTAATGCCAGATAAGGCAAAAAAGCCACCAGTTGCTTAGCCCTTTCCAGTGGGAATGCGTACAGGTCAAGGAGAGGGCATCATACTGGCAGCAACTGACTTGAAGACAAACTAGGCTGGGTATTGAAATGTATTAGTATATAACACAGGGAGAGGGGAGAGGCTTATGAGGGGGTCCCCATTAGCACCAAAAGAAAATATTGTTTGTTTGCAAAGGAGCAGGAAAATCAGAACTTAAGAGAGGGTCATTAAAAAGAAAGTTGATGGTACCCTAACTATTCCTAAGCCCACTTAAACATGTTTAGTATCTGCCACATTGGACAGTTTGGTTAATACATCAATTTGTCCAGAGCAGTAAATTTCAACAGTGGTTCCAGGAGAGCTTTGGGACCACCTGTAGTTATAGTAATCACCAGCTGGAAATGAGACAGATGCAACCTTAAAAGGATGTAGAACATCAGGGGAGTGCTTGAGATGTTGGATGGGTAAGGGAATGAAGGAGCCTAGCTGGGTGTCTGTTCCTTTAATTCCAGAGTCAGGGTTTCCAAACCTTTCCTAGGGGATGGAAATGCGGATGAACCTCTCTAAACTCAGTTCCTTTGCCTTCACTTCTCAAACCTTTGCACCTAGAGATCAGGGTTCTAAATTTTCAGAGGTGCAGAGATTAAGGGAAATCCTTGATGAGGCACAGGAAAAAATCCTCTGGCATAGAAATTGTACTGACCTTTGGGCTAAGTTCAAACACGCACACAAACCAATTTAAACCATCAGTGTGTGTTTCTGGTCTGACACACAGAGAATTCTAGGTCTGCATGAAAGATTGATAAGGGTGCTGTCCCCACCACACACAGAGAGAGAAGCTCTGTAGGTGCCTCTTTATTAGGTGCTGGCTGTGCATTTCCTCAGTCTTCTCTCTGGATAACTTTCTTTTGCCTATTTTATTTTTCCATGTCTCCAAGGAGTAGGTTCAATGTAGGAAAGAGAATGAAACTCAAGTTTCTTAGCAATGATGACAGAGGTCTGGTGAGTAATGAGGTTGAAGGAAGATTAAATATGCTTCTTTAAAAAAATTACTTGTGAATTTTAATGATCTCAAATTAGAGCCATTAAATGTGAATATAAAATAATAAACAGATCTACATTTCAAAACTATAAACTGGATTTGATTTGTCCATGTTGTTAAGGGCTTGGATTCTTAAAAATAAAGGGAGTCATGTGGGAAAAGACAATATTAACAGTGTCTATAGAACATCCCTATAGAACTAACATAAACTTGAAAAAGTAAGAGGCAGTAAGTGTTGAAAAAGTTAAAATGTTAAGTGCCTCATTGCTCTTGTACTTGTTTTGATGAGCAACTTCTAAGTTTTGCAGTATCCTCAACTGTCTGTGACTCATTTTATTTATCCAGTGGTAAATATTCAACCAGGGAAATGCTTGTACTTGACTCACGTCCTGTAACTTCTAAAGATAATGGAGCAGATACAATACAGACATTTTGCTTTTACCAGGAGATTTTAAATAAAACAATGTGAAATGCTCTGGCTAATCTGACAATTATTAGGTCTAATGTTTTGCAAAACAGATGATGTTAACCCTCCCTTTTAAATAGCATAATTGAAGGTTTTTATTGGATAAGACTCAAAATATATTCAAGTCCTGGGATGCTGTGGGTAAAAGGCTGAGTACTAATAGTTCATTGAGAATCCTTCAAAGGAGGGCTAAAAGTATAATTTAAATGTTTGAGGATCAA
Source organism: Eschrichtius robustus (assembly GCF_028021215.1). NCBI lineage: Eukaryota > Metazoa > Chordata > Mammalia > Artiodactyla > Eschrichtiidae > Eschrichtius > Eschrichtius robustus. The sequence continues at coordinate 96,862,353 of NC_090831.1, read as the reverse complement.
CAGGTAAAAAAATGTAGCTGTACCAACTTCTATTTTAATAAATATAAGTTTCCTATCTTAACTCTTCCTGGGTTGTTAAAGAGAGCTTCACAATTTCTTAGCATTGCACTCAGATGATAAACACCTTATCTTTGCTCAAATGATTTTAAAATGAACCTTTTTGTGAGAACAGAGCTTAAAGACTCTAAAAATCTCATATAATATGTAAATGAGTTCATTTTAAAATAAGAGCCGTGTAACTCTGTGTCAAATTAAATACTTCTTTGGCCAACGAAGAGGTGAATACTTCTTTTATATTTTTATAAAAATATAAAGGCAAAACCAAAAGTAAACAACAATGCCACAACCCACTGAGGTATAGGTATAGGTATTTCTCAGAACAATAAACTGAAGTATACCTTCTGGAAAAGTAGCTCTGTAGTCTACAGATTCATTTGAAACCATTTCTGTAGTTGGGCTTACACTTCGGGCACTTACAAGCCGATCCAAATGAGGAGTGTGTACCCTTGCATCATAGCGAACTAATTCACTGCCCAGATCTTAAAACAGAAAGAGAGAAAGAGCTCGTTAAAGACTTGGCTATCACGGGTCCCAGCAGACTCTGACCCAGTGACCAGAACTCATGGGTTTTATGGATTGCATAAGACCGCACACATGAATCTATGACAATTTTAAACTGCAACGACTGTATTCTTAAGGCAACTCCTTTACAACAAACAATAACCAAAAAATGCACCTTTAATTTGCTTTCTCTTTTTCAGCCACAGGAACAGCCCAAGTAATAATAAGAGTATTATTGATACTGAGACAACACCAACAATCAGTCCTGTGAAATTCTGATCTGGTTGAACTATCACTTTTCCAAGGACGGTTGAAGAAATTGCTTGCTTCCACTAAAAATGACAAATAAAAGTCAGAATTTAGCCATGATAGATACAAAATACACTACACAGTTGAATCACAGTCTCCCTGGGCTCAAAATACTACCTGGTTATTACCGTTCTAGAAGTGGCATAATTGCCTTCAGAGTATTTAAGGCATTCCTCAATCCTGGTTCAGTGTTCAAATAATTAGGGGCTACTAATCACTTAAGTACTTACATTATGCATAGCTGTTTGTACTTATAACTAGGTATTAGGGGGTAAAAAGATAAAAATCAGTCTCTGACTTTGAGGAACTGAAGTATGAAAGGGAGACAAACACAAAAATAAATGATTATAGTACACTATGATATGTACTGTAGAAGTATGAACATATAGTAAGAAAAAGAGACAACAGGACATTAATTCTGTCCTGGAGGGTAGGGTAGAGGGCACAGGAGACTCCCCATAAGTAGTAATCATATTATTATTATGATGGGATAATAAAGTCTCAGAATATTTTTATTTCAGTTTTGATACATAGAAGAAGTCTTTGACGTTCCTTCCAGCTCTGACATGGTATGATTTTTAGGATTTCTGGTCCTTTTAATTCCAAACTCTGATCTCATGATTCAGCCTTCTTTGATTTTTAAATTTTTTCATACATTCCCATTTCATAACTTTTTGGAAAACTTCAGGAACCCTTTAAAAATCACACATTCTTGGATAAACAAAATGTGGTATATCTATACAGTGGAATATTATTCAGCCTTATGTGGTGTATCTATACAGTGGAATATTATTCAGCCTTAAAAAGGAATGAAGTTCTGACACATGCTACAACATGGATCAACCTTGAAAACTTGCTAAGTAGAATAAGCCCAGACACAAAAGGACAAATATTATATGATTTCACTTACATGAAATGTCTAGAGTAGGCAAATTCATAAAGACAGAAAGTAGATTAGAGGTTACCAGGGGCTGGGGAAGAGGAGGGATTGTGACAGTACTATTGAATGGTTCCAGAGATTCTGTTTAGGGTGATGAAAAAGTTTCGGAATTCAATAGTGGTGACGGTTGCACAACACTGTGAATGTAATTAATGCCACTGAATTGTACACTAAAAAATGATTAAAATGGCAAATTTTATATGTATTTTACCATAATTAAAAAAATTAATAATGTAATATACCTAAAACCATTGAACTGTATACTTTAAATGTATAAACTGTACGGTATGTGAATTAATCTCAATAAAGCTGTTAAAAAAAAAGAATGAAAAAAAAAATCACTCACTCTGGTTCCCAGTTATCTGATTTAGCTGTTTACATGAAAGAAGTTACTGTAAAATAGTTTAATTCTTATTTTACTTCATCCAGTGCATACATATTCTTTTACTTATGGGTCTCTGCATTTGAGATCACTGTAGCGGGCAGTAGTGTGTTGGCTCTGGCCTCCTGGAATGGTGAGAGGTGGGGAAAGGGCCCTATTGAATGTGTCCTTATCCCTCCTGAGAATTACAGAAAATTTCGGCAAGAACATGGCATGATGGAGAGGAGCGTGGCCAGCAAGGACTTTTGAGATCTACCCTTTGAAGCTTGGGAAGGAGACAGTGCAACAAAAACCTCACTATTTCTAAAATAACAACTAAGAACCAAGGCTGAGCTGATGAGCTAAAGCCAACAGACAAATGAGCTTTAATGATTTATTTCAAGCCTGCAAGTGACATAATTACGCTGGCATCTTTATTTATATCATGAGAGGAAAGCAGGAATCCCACCTCTATGTTTAGTTCGCTGTTCAATTTCAGCAGGTCATTGGGGACCGTACATAAAACGGCTTCAGAATGTGAGTGTATATTCTCACAGCTCTTATTTCCAACTTTTAACACTTCACCTTTAACTGCTTCAGGGTCAATATCGTTTCCCTGGAAGAAAAAAAGAAAAAGGAGCTTGTTAACACTTCACAGTTTTGCAGGAATGCAAACAATTGTGAAGGAATATAAATATACTGCAAACACAGGCCATGTTGTTTACCAAGGCACATGATTTTCTGACACTCGTTTTGATGGGGATTTGGATGGTTGAAAGACAGCATGACCATTTCAGGGTACTAATTAGTCAGGAATCATAGCATCCAGCTTTTCCATCAAATTGTATTTTAGAGAAAAGGATAGAGATTCTTGGTTCACACCCTTATATCCAATGATGTCTTATTCATAATCACCTTATTAATGTTTTCAGGGGGTATTAATGGTTGGCAAAAGGGAAACAATTTGGAGATTCAGTTGTCGAGCTGCCTAATGCAGGGATACTCAGCTTTGGCTTTAGTTTTAGAATCACACTGAGGACTTTATATAAAATACTGATGCCTGGGTCTCATCTCCAAAGATTTTGATGTAATGGATCTATGTCAATGTATTTCTTTTGTATTTGAGTTGGGCAGTTTCTTTTCATCCTTCTTGCATAGTTGAATCCTATACAAAAATGAATCCATTTTAAAAGAAATTCCTATAAGATTCCGTGTGACCCTCATTATGATTTGAGAGCATGATTACATTATTTTGAACAATTATATAGTTACATGAGGGCTTTAAAAACATTGTTCAATTTGACATATTTAGTTAATTGAAGTCACCATTAGGCATTCAAAATATCACTGTTTTGTTGAAGAAACCAATAATTAGCCTTGGGAAAGAAGTGGTACAATTTCTCATATGAAGACTTAATGAGTATGGCTATTTATTTATTTATTATTTAAAAAATTTATTTAGTTTATTTTTATTATTTATTTTTTGGCTGCGTTGGGTCTTCGTTGCTGCACGTGGGCTTTCTCTAGTTGCGGCGAGTGGGGCTACTCTTTGTTGCGGTGCGCGGGCTTCTCACTGCGGTGGCTTCTCTTGTTGCAGAGCACGGGCTCTAGGCGAACGGTCTTCAGTAGTTGTGGCTCACGGCTTCTAGAGCGCAGGCTCCGTACTTGTGGCACACGGGCTTAGTTGCTCCACGGCATGTGGGATCTTCTCGGACCAGGGCTTGAACCTGCGTCCCCTGCATTGACAGGCGGATTCTTAGCCACTGCACCACCAGGGAAGTCCGAGTATGGATATTTATTGAAAAGTTATTATTTTGAGGAGAGAGAGATATCAAAACATATTAGCATTTTTCTTAGGGACAAAGAGCAGCCAGTAACAACTACAGTACTGCTACTTTGTTTCCCACTTTGTTTTACATGACCTTTAATACCTGGCAAACTAGTTTTACATACATTGTCTCATATGGATCTCGATAGATAGGTCAAATGTTATTCTCGGAAAAGAAGTTGGAAGAAAATATTTCTTTCTAACATGAGTTTGGAGTTAAAAAAAATGGATATAGACAAACTCTATCCTTACGATATTTCTAGAGGCAGTATGTGTACTCCATTGAACCAGGTCAGCCCCACAGGGCAAGTCAACGTAGAAGCACATAAATCTAATAAGTCACCTTGGAGCTTCAAATGACAACTTGTTGGTTAGGACTGAGGAGGGCTGAGGCACTGGCTCACATACTGGAGGAAATTCAGGGAATGACAAAGGAAAGAGATTAAAGAGCTGGAGGGCTTGATTTATGAGGGAATGACTAAAATGTGTCTTGCTTGCTTAGATAATGATGAAGGCTGGGGGAAGGGATGAACATACTGCATTTACATTTCCAATACTCCTTCTTTTTGGCTCAGGGTTGCCTAGGATGTTGCATAAAAGCTTCTCTAAAACAAAAACAGGTCACAAAGCTGAACAACGAAACCGCTTTTCATTTGTGCCTACTAAGAAACGCATAATAATTAGTGACTTACATAAGAAATTAATATCAGCTTTATATGTATAGTGATTATTTTATTTTATTTTTTAAAAATTTATTTATTTTATTTATTTTTGGCTGTGTCGGGTCTTCGTTGCTGTGTGAGGGCTTTCTCTAGTTGCAGCGAGCGGCGGCTACTCTTCGTTGCGGTGCGTGTGCTTCTCATTGCGGTGGCTCCTCTTGTTGTGGAGCACGGGCTCTAGGCACGCGGGCTTCGGTAGTTGTGGCACACGGGCTTTGTTGCTCCGTGGGATCTTCCCGGTCCAGGGCTCGAACCCGTGTCCCCTGCCTTGGCAGGCGGATTCTTAACCACTGCGCCACCAGGGAAGCCCTGTATAGTGATTATTTTAAAAGTTTACAATCCAAGATATCAAAAAACTGATACTGGAAGCCCACTACTATATAACAGAGGGGACCGAATCAGGAAAAAAAAAGGTATAGGCTGGTTTTCGTCATTTAAAATAAACATAGCTTTATCGAGCTGTGGAAAAAAATGTTTATGTTTAGAAATTTTATTATTTACTTTTTATTATTTAATATTAGCTATTATTAAATAGTAGAACATATTTACAAAATTGGATTAGTTCTTCAGTCATTAAAACAGTAATACATAGGTTTTTAAATAAAGCAAAATAAAAGGAGCTTTCTGGCCTTTAATCCCTTACACCCGTAGAGCAATTTAGAGTTATAATTATCTCATTTTATCCTGCAAAGACACTTCCCTGAGGTAGGTATTATGGTCATTCCTGCTTTACACATTGAGAACTAAGGTTCAAGAAGGGACTTGGTCATGAAGCAAATCAATTCCATTTAATACAAATCTACTTACCATCTACTACTGTGTGTTAGACAAAACTCTGGAATATAAAGATGAGTAAGAGTTTCTTCCTCTCACTGTAATGTTTAAATGAATATATTTCTAAAGTGAAAAACTGTTACTCCTCTGTCATATCAGGATGTCCCTTATCCCTTTCCACTGAACTCTGGCCAGGTATGACGTTTCTATCTAGGACTCAGGCCTGGGAACCCATGTCTGAGCTGGTTACAGAGCAGAGCAGATAGGAGTGGAAGTGGGTAGGATTTGAAAAATAGCATCATAACAGGCGGGGTCTTGCAAGTTTTCATGCCTCCAGGGGGCCACAATGTTGAGTCTGGGAAAGTCGGTTAAGGCCATGGAGGGGATGGTAGCAGGACTCAGCCAGGCCACGGTCCAGGGAGGCTGGCAATAGAAAATCAGTGAGGTGGGGTGATGGTGGAGGGACAGTTACATTTTATCCAGAGGATATGAGCCCCCTCAGCTTGGGAACTAGGCCAAAGAACCAGCACAGAAAGCTTCAAAACTAAGTCCACAGGACATTAACAGGTATTTGGGGAAAAAAGTTCCCAGGTCTTTTGAGAAAAGCTGGATGAACCAAAATTAAACCGGTTTCTTCATTGGCTACTTGGGGCACTGGGATACCACAGGTGCTCTCTATGTGCCCTGGAATATGGGTTTTTTCCCCCACAGAATGCATATTAAAGTGTGTAGCACAGGGAAATACAGTTGACCCCTGAATAACGTGGGGGGTTAGGGGCACTGACACCCGTGCAGTTGAAAATCCATGTATAACTTCACAGTCAGCCCTCTGTATCTGAGGTTCTGTAACCACAGATTCAACCAACCATGGATCACATAGGACTATAGTATGTATTTATTGAAAAAAATCCGTGTATAGTGGACCTGCGCAGTTCAAACCTGTGTTGTTCAAGGGTCAACTGTACTAGTTTATGAGCACCATCAATAAGAATAGGTCTTGACATTGGGCCAAATGATCTCTAAGAAAAGAGCCATTCATTTCTACCCTGTCTAGAGACAGAACTGGCCTCACGGTGGTTGTGAATGGGTTTGGGCCTATAATTGCAGGTATATTAGTCAGAAGTGGGAGGAAGACAAAACTCTAGCTGGCTCTGGGAAGCAGGTAGACTGAGTTAGCTCAGAACTACTCTCCCTTCTAGATCCTTCTGATGCCCAGACACTGCCACAGGCCTCTAACTGAGCTCTCAACCTTTGATCTTATGCTCCTAGTATCGTAGCCTGAGTCCCTGTTCCCTGACTTAGATGATCTTCCTGCTGCTTTTCCTGTTTTAGTCAACTTCTCCAAACTGGACTTCTGAAGCATCTCTATTACCATGTATATCTATATGCTCCAGAATAAGATGAAGCCCCAGGGCAGTGTCAGGCAGTCCTAGTTCCAGCATTAAATACTGTGCTTCTCTAGTTTCCATAAAATATGATCATGAACAAAAAGTCATATAAGATAATTAGGAAAAAATTCAGGGTTTCTTTCAACAGAATTGACTTTTAGATATTTTTAAAGAGTTTACAGCTATTTCACTTAAAGGATTGTATAGCTATCCATGTACTGTATGATAGAAAATTTCTCTATTATGAAAGGTATTTTGGTATACATGAAATGAAAGTTAATATGAAAGCCTTTGTAATGTAGTGGAAAGAAGACCAAATTTGGAATCAAGAAATTTGAGTGTGAGCCCTGGTTATGCTGTTTGCTCCCTAGATGACCCAAAACAAATTACCTAATCTTTCTAAACCTCTGTTTACTTATCTATAAATGGGGATAATCATCACTGACCTCCCAACCTCACAAGTCCACATGAGTCTCAAATGAAACAACATATGTCAAAGTACTGTGTTAACTAAAATTCCACACAAATGTGAGCTGTTGTTGACATGAACACCGTACCTTAATGTGTACTCCTAAAGAGATGTCTACTTCTTTTTTTTTCCATAAATTTGTTTGTTTATTTTTTGTTTTTGGCGGCATTGGGTCTTCGTTGCTGTGCACAGGCTTTTCTCTAGTTGCGGTAAGAGAGGGCTACTCTTCATTGTGGTGCGTGGGCTTCTCTTGTTGTGGAGCATGGGCTCTAGGCGCAGGGGCTTCAGTAGTTGTGGCTCGCGGGCTCTAGAGCGCAGCCTCAGTAGTTGTGGTGCACAGGCTTAATTGCTCCGTGGAATGTGGGATCTTCCCGGACCAGGGCTCGAACTCGTGTCCTATGCATTGGCAGGCGGATTCTTAACCACTGCGCCACCAGGGAAGTCCTGAGATGTCTACTTCTGATGACCACTGTCCACAGCTGGTGCCTAAGCCTTGGATATAAACTACCTCCCACATTAATGGGGTTTCTGATTAGTCCTGAGGAATGACTGATCCCTGATCTCTATTATGTTCTCTTGATCCAAACTTGGCTGACCCTCTTGGCCATGGTGTAATCATTACACCAACTATTGACTAAGCCAATTCTCACAACTAGGGCTGGAAACTATCACAGTCTCTTTTTAGCCAAGGAATTCTTGTATGCATGTCTGCTTGAGGAGCACGAACTCTTCCTGGCAACAAGAAGCAAATCTCACTCTAAACACAATTCTCTCCATAGTGCTTTCACTGATGGAACACAAACATAGTTCACATTCATGTTTTGAACGGTAATTGAACAAGCACAACATGAAATAAAATGGCACCCCTTTCTTTTGATAAAAAACAGTTCACTGCTTGTCCAGAAGAGGCTTTTTCTTTTCTCTTGCTTTATGTTTCTTTGTTTCTGCCCTCAGAGAGGCAGAGGTTTTAATGTGATCAACTTTAGAATTTGATAAAGGGTTAAATCGCTGTCACACAAAGATTCTCTTATACTAGATTTCCTCTTACACATACGTAAAATGGAATATGGGAGAAGACTGAGTCATGACACCAAAATAGTCCCCCAAAACTGTTCCTTTTTTCCCCAGATTGCCACTCTGTGACATGGCAGGTGCTAGACCCTTATTAGAGAAAAGAGTCATTCCGTGTATAGGCAAGAAAAGAAAGTCTCTTGTGTCTGTTTCCAGAGGCCTCTTGGGCCAGGTTGGGAACAGCATTGAAAGGCTGAGGATGATGTCAAATCATACTTTTCTTGGTCCAACAATTTTGTAGGACATTGAATAATGGGTATGTAATTTACAGAAAAAGGAGTTTTCTCCTCCATATAAGACTGCTTGAAAGGGTAGATAAAGAACCATTCTTCTCTAATCCTTCCATCATAAATACAGGAACAGAAAAATAGAGTTTATCTCGGTGTAAAAATATTTGCAAATAAACCTTTGTTTTCATCAAGAAAAACCAAATGGTATCTTTCAAATGGCAAACACAGTAATTGTTGAAAGCAAAAGGTCACACTAGATTAATTTTATTGAAAAAAAAAAGAAGTGATAAAAGCTCTTTCTCCCTTTCTAAAACTAATTAAAGAAGCAGATGAAAGAACTCTGCTATGGTAAACATGCTGTTCGTTGAAGCAGGCTTCCATTTAATTTCATGCTGGGCTTGCTTAATTATTGCACAAAACATAATTGCGAGGTTAGTAAACTTGTATGAGTATGAACGTGTGCATGGGTTTGGCTGTAGATAAAATCTTGTTGAAAAAGCAGAAAAATTTTAGTAGAAACATATTCTTACTTAGATGGGGATGATCTTTGGGAATTTATATTACATCAAAACAAGGACTATCATATTACTTTGTGTTTGTTCATATTTGCTCAGGCTATCTTTCAGGGGGAAAATTCTGCATGCCTAAAACATCATGTTGAAGGATAAATATTTTGTTGTTTCTAGAGACTGGGGCTACAGATAATTAAAGTTTTGATCATTTTGCCTCTTTTATTACTATCTGAAGTAAAAGTGACTGAAGCAACATAAAAGAGTTGTATTCTAGTCTTTGTTCTGCCACGATTTGATCACTTGTCAAACGACTTAACCTCTCTGGGTTTTAGTATTCTTTGTTTGCAACAGGCTGGGTTAGAAAAGATGATTTGTTATTGTCCAATCAAATTATATTTAGAGGCTAATATATTTCTGAGGTAGAGGAAATCCAGCTCCATTTATAAATCAGCTTAGAGATAACCACACCCAGATACAAAATTCCAAATTAGAAGGAAGTACAGAACTACAATTGATGCGTTTACTTTCATGACTCTTACCTTTTATCTTATAATGAGCACATTTAGGTGTCCAGGGAAATATATAACATTGGCAGAATAATACATCATAGGCAACTTTAATGGATTTGTGTCTCACATTTACTTTTTAATATATACACAAGAAAGAGTTTTTAAATGCTTCATTAAAAAGCAGTTCATGATTATACATACCTTTTAGTCTTATGTCAAAAAGATTTGTTTCTCAGAGCTTAGATATTTGCCGATGTAGTAGAAGATAATGACCAAGTACAACAATTTTATTCACATAGCTATGAAGTCAATTAGGTGCAAGTTGATGATTTAAGAGATGATTTTAAGCATTTCTTACCTTGATTTCCAGTACATTTTCATTGCCTATTGAGATCATCACTGGCTTTTCAAAAGGCTTAAACACAGGATTATGTACATAAATGAGATCAAAGTATTTGGAATGGATCCCATCTAACATGAAAAAGGCTTTGGTTTTCAGGGGGAGTTGTAGGTTCAGCTGTTGTAGTGAAGGAGTTGTACAGCAGATTATCTCCGAATTAGAGCGATGCTGACATGCCTATAGTAAGACACAATTATCCACTGTAAACAGAACATAGCTTGACAACATCAATAGCAACTTTCACATTTCACTGTTTCAGACAATCAATTGAAAATGTACAATTTTGAAAAATATCTCCATTTAACTTCCTAATGTTGAAGAACACATTTCTGGAAACATGACAGATGTGATTCTCTAAACAACACGGTCTTTTTTTTTTTTTTTTAACATCTTTATTGGAGTATAATTGCTCTACAACGGTGAGTTAGTTTCTGCTTTATAACAAAGTGAATCAGCTATATGTATACATATATCCCTATATCCCCTCCCTTTTGAGCCTCCCTCCCACCCTCCCTATCCCACCCCTCTAGGTGATCACAAAGCATCAAGCTGATCTCTCTGTGCTATGCAGCAGCTTTCCACAAGCTATCTATTTTACATTTGGGAGTGTATACAGGTCATCTTATGAGTGTGTTTTAAGCTATCAATTACTGAGTGCCAGGTCCTGTGCAAAATACTTTAGTACAAGGTTGGTCTCATTTAATTCTCACAATAATCCTATGAGGTAGGTGCTACGATTACACACATAATTACAGATGAAGAAACTGAGCTTTTCGAGCTGATGTCATCAGACCAGGTCACACAGCTCTGAGTGGCAAAGTAGGGAACATAAATCCTACGCCACTGACCCTAAAATTCACATAACTCCCACACTGGACGGCTTCTTGCTCACTTTGTATTCTCTACTGATAAATCTTTTCCTATGCTATTTTACAAAGGCTCTGTTATTATTATTTCATGCCCTTCCATCTCTCATTTCAAATCTTCCCCTTTGTAATTCTGATTTATAGAAGTTTGGAAAATGTGGTTTCCTCTTGATTGTGCTTAGACTAAACCACCAACACAAAGTGGCACGTTTAAGGTTAAATGGTTGCATTTTTTTCCTCCAAGGAAAAGACAAACAAGCAACAACATCCCTCAGATTTCCTTTTCTTTGACAAGTAGAGTTGGAGATAAAACAATTACTTATGCCCACAATAGAAAAAGGACTCAGGATATACATAAAAAGCACAAACAAAATTGGATATTTGATATTTTCTTTTAAAAATAATTAAAAAAATTATCCTACATTAAAAAATGTGTGCTATAAGCAGATAAAGAAAACTGATACATAGATATAATATGAATAAAATATTACTTAGTTTTGTATCAAATCCATATTATAATGCTAAAAGCTATTTATTCTATCATCTTGAAATAAAGGAAATGAACAATTTTACTGCTATTACAGTAATTCTCTACATAACAAGAAATTTGAAAACTATACAATAAACTGCTGGCTTCTGGGACATAATGCATATTAACAAATTAATATGCATCTTGTTAAGAAGGTGATTAGTATTTTTATTTTAAAATATTTGGGTTCGTTAGGCTTAAAAATTATTGTGGCTGGATTGGTATATCTAAGTCAAACCTGACCAAGAGTTTTTCTCTGCTAAATAATGAATGCGTTCAATTCATCATGGTCAGCTTCAAATTCTATAAGAAGCAGGGAACATGGAAGGAACACACGTCTCTTTAAGAGGTTTTTCACAAACAATAGTCAAATAGACCCACTGAATTTTTCATTCCTGTCCAATTTGAATGCATTGTTCTATTGTACTAAAATGTTTGTGGCTAAAATAAGAGAAGTTTACATTTCCAGATATGTAAACGGATAAGATTTAAATCTTCTACCATTGTTTGAATCTTCCTTGGCACATCTAGGAGGTTTTAATAACTATTTGATTACAAATGAATGAATGATGCCACATGTCATCATAATGCTGGTGAGGGAGAAGGAAGAAAACTTAGCCATTATTTCAATAACGCAGTCTTGGTGTGAATTAGATAAACTAATAATTTCTCAGATTTCTACTTTAAAAAGTCACATGCCAACACCAAAGAGGGTTACTGTTATTTTTATAGGTTAATGAAAAATTGCTATGCCTGGCTGTGGAGAACCGATGTCCTTTAAATTAATAGCGGCGGTATTCTAACTTTGTTTGTGGCCATGTGCGGGGATTGGTTTCAAAGCTCTCTACTTCATACGGTGACTCCCTGGAGTACGATCTCTCAGGAATATTATAAAAATCTAATAATACTCTTTAGAGGTGATGCAATGTGGCTGACTGAGAAGGTCAAGAAAAATTTCATTTGAGATGACCTCATTGTTTGGTGATTTGGCTTGACATTTTTAGCCCCAAATTGGTTTTTGTAATTAAAGCACACTGTGGCCTTAGCCTTCACAAAATATTGGATGGGAATCTAAAAGGAAGTGCTGTAATTCAATCTATTGCCTCCCCAGTCAAGCCCCTGCTTGAGAGGGGGCACTTAGAACTTTCATTCTAAGTTGCATGTACAAGTCCAACTAGATTATGGATATTTTATATCAAAGAAAAACAACAAAAATATGAAATCTTTGTAAATAACTCCAAACTTCCTAAGGTCTGAAGTAAAACTACCATTTTAATGTGATGCCTCAAAATTGTTAGAGCACAAAATAGGTCGATCACTTTTAAGGAGGAATTCAGTTAAATTCTGATTGACCTTGCAAATAAAATAAAAAAGGTGGAGAAATACCAAACAACATACACAATCTAGGGCATAAATATTCTAATGCTCTTTCTCATTATTTGATGCTAACCAAGGCACAAGAGGAATGGTAAGAAGCAGGGATGTGTAAGAAAACACTGTACCACTTAGGAAGACAAGGATGCTGTGGCAAGATTAGAGGCTTTACCCAAGGGTTTTATTAGAGCAAAAGGGTTGATGTTCTACGGGGTATTAAAAAAGGGGGGATAGGGAAATGCTGTGGCCTGAATGATTGCATCCTCCCCAAATTCATATGTTGGAAGCCTAATCCCCAGTGTGATGGTATTTGGAGATGGGGCCTTTGGGAGGTAAGTAGGTCATGAGAGTGAAGTTCTCATGATGGGAGTTAGTGCCGTCATAAGAAGAGACACAAGAGATCTTGCTGCCTCTTTCTTTCACCTCCATGTGGGGATACAATGAGAAGATAATCATCTGCAAACCAGGAAGCAGGCCCTCCCCAGACAGCCAGATCTGCTGGCACCCTGGTCTCGGACTTACCAGCCTTCAGAACTGTGAGAAATAAATGTTTGTTGTGTAAGCCACCCAGTCTATGGTATTTTTGTTATAGCAGCCTGAACTGACTAAGACAGGGAATGATGTGGTTTGCCCTTGTACTGACTGTCTTTAAAAAACACTGCCTCAAGTTGATAATCATTATCTGTGTCTAAATATTACGTGTGTGTGTGTGTTTTATAATGTTAGCCTGAGACTAGATAATTTTAGTTGGTGAATAGAAAATACTATTTGACCTATGCTGCAAGGAAGATTACTAGCAAACATTAAAGGCAAAACTGAAATGTCTCTGCTACCCTGAAAGCTGGTGGTAGAAGCAGAGATGCTGAGCTCTAAGCACAACTATCACTCAGAGGACTTACCACTGTAAAGTTCCTTCCCGCTTCGTGCACATTTATTACCATCCTCAGGATACTAACTGAATTCAGGTTTTTTCCAACACCTGTTATTGTGCTCCCACCACTGGCAAAATAAAATAGAAAAACAGCAATATTGAGAGGTTCTTTCTCTATCAAGTATTTTAAGAGAGAAATTAAATTAAATCACATGTAGTGACTGCAAGTTATAGCCACAGCCAAAGTCAAATCAAAGTTCAGTGGTAGTTTTTCTTTGGCCATAACTTATTTAACTTGAAAGCGTTTTAAAAATTCATATTTCATAAGCTGAAGAAATGCATTTGTCTTTTTATTCACAAAATATGCAAAAGAAATATTTTTTCCTGTCTGAAAAAAATACAAAGGAAAAACGAACTTAACTGTTGCTGCTAGACTGATAGAATTAACAGAAACAAGGCAGACTGAATTGGGTCCAATGAGATATTGATTCAGAGGGAGTCTGATATAGGGAAAAGCTGTGTGTAAAGCAGGCAGGGCAAAAACACACTGAAGAATGAAGAGAAAAAGGTGATTCCACTTTTAGGCACTAAGGTTAGTATAGAATTAAAATGTACATAATATAAGTGCATAAATATCAATACTATGATGTCCAGTTAAACTGTTTTAATGAAATCTATTTAGAATAGGATAAAATGGCATGAACTAGCACTGATAAAGTCAAATTGCACTCAGAGCCTGAATGTAGTTTTCACTCCTGAATTGGAAAGGTAGCCTTCAAAAAAAATGCAACAGTATCAAATCCAGAGATAAAACTGTCTTCCTTTCCACTATTCGACAGCCAGTCATCCTCACGTTCATTATTTTCTTATACCCATCAGAAGCTTTTACTTACCTAACGAAAGATTTGGTGGGATGTATTTCATAGACAATGGGGTCTTCCCGGTAAATGAAGCTGTTCATCTCTCGGTTGGCTAAGTCAATTTTCAATTTAATAGGAAACTCAGTTGGAGTGCTTTGGGCTGGGGTATAACATTCGAGAATACTATCTGAAACACTGAACAAAAAAATTAAGAAAATGGACCTTTGCTATTAGAGACACACATATATTAGAATTATATACATAAATCAAAAGGGTATCAGTCAGTGGCTCCTAAATGGGAATTTCCTGATGTGGTCTAGAAAAAAACTCTTTCTAATCTAGAAATTGTAGTCAATTTACAATTGACTGGATCCCAAACTTAGGCCATCCTTGACTTAGAAATATTTGGGATTTTAAGCAATTTTAAAGTATCCTTTTGGCACTTGATTAAACTGAGCTCTCCCAAATCTAAGAAACGTAACTTCCTAACCCACTCTCCCTCATGCTTCTCACCTCTCCAAAGTGATTTGATCTAATTGTAAATCTTGATGGAAATGTTTATCTTAATTTATTGTCAATTACCAGAATCTCACAGCTTATAGCATAGGTGGGATATTAAACATAACAATAAAGAAGGTGGATGGGAAGACAAAGCTTAAAAGCGGAATTAATAAACTATAAGGGAAGGGTAGAAAAATCAGCAAAAAGGAGTGGATGGATTTGGGAAGGAGAAAGTTTTGTAAGATGGAGAATAAATAATAAACGTCTTGATTTTTTGCCACAAAAGAAGAACAATCTTTTCTTGATTTGTTAGGTATACATATTAATCCGTCTTGACTGATGCAACAAAAAATAAACTACAACACCTTTTTAAAGTACAAGTTTTTCCACCAATTGAAATGTGTCTAGAATTTCCACTGTTTAGGTGCTTTCCAGTTAATGTAAGTAAAGTGCCACCAGTTTTAGGACCATAACTTGGAGAAATACTTTTTATTATAGGATCCTGAATGAGAGATAGAAACAAAACAAAATAACTTGTTAATTTTATAACTCTAAGTAGATAAAGTAATAATTAAATATCTTAGTTCATGAGAAAATTAATGCCTAGACTTACCACATAGGAAAATGTACTATAATGTACGGTCCCTCGACTGTTTGAAATAACTATGGACATATTGAAATGTTCATTCATTGCAGGACCAACTGTGCATTTCAACCTGAAACAACAAAGTTTTATATGTTATAAATCCAAAGGCATTTTCTAGGTTGGCTGTTTTATATTATGGGACATTATCTCTAAATAGTGAGCTGACTACTCTAAATAGCAAGCAGAGTTTCCAGGTAAGCATTAGAATTGAAAATTGTATAATTCTGTTTTTGTACTATTATGCGAAACTTTATATTGACTGTCTTGTATTATTCATACAGACAAAACAGGAAATGTTAAACCTCATCAATGCAGACCTCACCAATTGAAAAGTTCATAATAATCTAGTAATATACAATTATAGGCATAATGTTTGGCATACTTAAGATGGAGAAATGGTGTTTCAACAGCATATGAAACAATGGGCTGATTACAACTAAGCAGAATCTCTTCTTTAAACTATGTCAAAAGATACATTTCTGTGGTTCACGTGTTTATTTAAGTTACTTAAAAAATGATGAAATTGTGATAGGCTTTCCACAGAATTATTTTTGAATTAATAATCTTATTATAATCCTAAGAAGTATAAATATAATTTGTTTTATTAAATAACTTTTTTTTGAATTTTATTTTATTTATTTTTTTATATAGCAGGTTTTTATTAGTTATCCATTTTATACATATTAGTGTATACATGTCAATCCCAATCTCTCAATTCATCCCACCACCACCACCTCCCCTGTCACTTTCCCCCCTTGGTGTCCATACATTTGTTCTCTACATTTGTGTCTCTATTTCTGCCCTGCAAACAAAAGAGGATGAATTATGTTTCACTTTTACAGGCTCTAATTTACAATACAATGAGCAAGAACTTACAAGGGGGATTTCTAGAATGAATTTGTTTTGCCATTAAGCTAAACAAGTATGACATTAATTGATGTTTTGGCCTCTGTAAAATGAGTAGATTTAGATCTTTGTATAACCCTGAAGGGAATTCTACTAGGTATAAAATAACCGCTTGAAAGAATAGGTTCAACTATAAAACGTTAAATGTTTGGTTGTTGTTACTACATAACTTAAAATTTCTGGGTTCTCTGTTCGTTATGGGATTCAGATCTTATAGAAGTTACATGTAGAATACAGTAGAACAGGAACAGGTCTTGAATCACGAGAGCTGAGTTTGAAGGCCTGTTCAGCTCTTACCCTCTGGATTACCTCTGCTAATCTACACTCCACCTTTCTGAACTTCGGTTACCATCTTTGTAAAATAGGGATAACATTGCCATTTCCCAAGATTTGGGAATGGTTAAATGAGATACACTCCCTCCATTACAGTGCCAATAAATATCAGGTAAATATAAATTTAAACTCATCATAAACAAGTCTCAAAAGTGTGATTCAGCTGCTTCATTACATTTCTGAGGTTTAGAAAGCGAATTTAGAAGAGAGGGTCCATATTGAGCTGTTTTCTGATTTTTATAGAAAAAGCTGTTTGAGACTCTCTTTATTTGAAGACTTTAAAGATGGAATGACCCCAAACAGTGCTATTCTTTCAAATCTACTCAATTTCTCAAGAGTTGTTACAAAAATGCTTGAAAAACTCCCAGATGCTAGATTCTTCTTTTCTTCACCTGAGTAATGTCACCTTTCTTCCTCCTTAATCCTGGTGAGTAAACAGTTTTAAAAACAAAACAAATCCGCAAGGGGAGTGATGGGCCAAGACGCTTTTTAACTCAAGAGACAGACATTTGGGGCGAGTTTTACAAGATTCATTCAAAGACAAAACCCGTTTTCCAAGCACACCCTGGCCAAGCGATTTCATGTCCTTACATGTTTATCGTGCTCTCACTTAAAGTCAAGGTGCAGCTCTCATTTCCAAGGAGAACTTTGGTTTTCTTCAAGTCAAATTTATTATTCCTCTTGAATCCAAAGTCCCAGCCACATATGGTCAGCGTTGTCCCTCCTTCAAGGGGGGCACTAGTTGGGAAAACCTATGAGGACAATATAGAACTTAAAAAAACCCAGTATATTATTATCTTTCATAGGTGTGGAAAAGAAACAAACAAACAAACAAAATATGTATACTCAAAGAGTCTGAAATCCTTCCCTTCTCCCATTATCTAAAAAAAATGAATTTTCACTATAGGAAAAAGGGTCACAAATTTCAGAGAATCTGGAACAAACATTAAAACTATCTGACAGGCTGATGAAGCAAGCTATTTTCAGGAGATCCAGAGATGGGAGAGAGAGAGCAGATTCAGCCTGGGTGGGGACGAAGGGCCTTCTTGGGCGCAGACACACTTTGGGCCCAGACTTTTACACGCTTATAACCCCTTCATGGGCCTCCAGATTGAACTCTGATCAAAACTCCTTTACAGGCCCTAGAAGCCAAGCCCTAATATATGCCTTGCTCTGTATGCCAGCTGGGTGTGTGCTACATTCATGTTGCTATGGTATTCCCCACCCAGAGGAGAAAGTCACACAGTAAAAATACCTCTTTCTGCACCCAGTGTTTTCATAGCTGCATTTATCACCTATCATAATATCAACCACATAGATGATATTCAATACATATCTGCCATTCATTCATTCACTCACTATAAATCATCTACTGCAGGCCAGGTATCAACAAATGAATAAGTGAACCTATTCCTTTATACTTAATTCATATTTATTACTAATCTGTCACTTTTATTTTTTCTTTAAATATGGTCACTATTTGATATATACCAGCTGGTTAGTTGACAAACTAAATGATGTAATATTTAATATGTTCAATATATTATTTCTATTAGAAGTAGATAAAAACAGAATTGGAGAGAGCCCCACATGTGATCTGTATTGTAGCAATGTTTCTAATTATCTCCCTTGGCATCACCGTACATCTCATTTCTAGGATTGACTTTTTTTCCTCAGGCTCAGTATTAAATAAGTAATAGGTTCCTTTTATTATTGCAGGCTCATCTTTGGTTTATTAAAAGTAAAACTTGGGCCTCCTTGGTGGCGCAGTGGTTAAAGAATCCGCCTGCCAATGCAGGGGACACGGGTTCGAGCCCTGGTCTGGGAAGATCCCACATGCCGCGGAGCAACTAAGCCCGTGCGCCACAACTACTGAGCCCACGCGCCCCAACTACTGAAGCCCGCGCGCCTAGGGCCTGTGCTCTGCTACACGAGAAGCCACTGCGGTGAGAAGTCCGCGCACCCCAATGAAGAGTAGCCCTGCTCGCGGCAACTAGAGAAAGCCCACGCACAGCAACGAAGACCCAACACAGCCCCCGCCAAAAAAAAAAAAAAAAAAAAATGTAAAACTTGAATTCATTAATAAAAATTTGGCAACTGTGATATAAGATAGCATTAGGCTCTTATGAAGTCTATACAACAACTATTCTTAGGCTAAAACTATTAAAACAAAACAAATTTCTATGTTAAAAATAAGCTTCTCAGCAGCTTTGTGACAATTGAGAGAGGAAATGCTCTTTTGGGGGGACATGTAAATTGTGCTGTAAAGTACAATGGTGGGAAAACACAGCACCACTACAGAGGCAACTCAAGAGCCAGTAAAGGCATTTGCTAAAGACAAGTTAGTGAAAGTGTAAAAGTGATTCTTTTACAATTTAGAATAGCTTTTAGCAAAATACAAATTTGCAAACATTCCCTTCCCTCCCAAGTAAATAACCACAAACCAAAGTCATACCCTTGTTGTCAAACCCCTTCAAAAGTCTTAGCTTAATGCTTTTACGATAGCTATTTTACCCATGAAATCCATTACACAGTTGTGCCTTTCATGAAAACTTACTTCGCCCCTGTCTAGCCAAATGAGAACTGCTAGGAAAAAAAAATATCTGTTTATTATTATGTTAGAAATCCAGGAGGAGGAAAACAAGACATCTAACCCTCCCGGACTCTCTTCAGCCTGAGGCAGTCACACAGCTGCTGTTTCCTCTTTTAATGAGGAGTCTTGCCCACTGAAAACAGCCCAAGGCTGATGTTGGCCTGATCCCGCTGTCTGGATTCCCCCCTTTCTATGTAAAAATTGAAGTCAATAAAGATGTTAAAAAAAAAAAAAATTGAAATCTGTCACTCCACATTCATCATCACTTCCTATATAAGGCAAAGGGATTAGGTGATGATTTCAGAAAAGACATGGAGAGTTGTTCGGTTGGTGTGCTGGCAACAGAAAGGGATACTATAAAACCTCTGCTAGATCATCAGGATTTGAAAAGCCAGCTCTACTTAGCTTTCCTCTTCTGGCTGAAATATTAGAGGGGGGCATCTGAGCTTTTCTGCCTTAGCTTATGGGGTAACGTTCACTCTTCCAGGGGAAAAGGAAGGACGCAGTCTTGGACTACACACCCTTGGACAGAACCAACAATGGGCTGGCAAACTCTGAGTTATCCTGAGGGTAGAGAAACTCTGTGAGAAGGAAATGAGTGTCCGGCATAAAGCCACAGAGGCTGGGTCTGGATAGGGTAGAGCTAGCCACAAAAGCAGCTACTTACTGTCCTTTCACAGGTGAAAATGATTTAAATGATCATATTTTCAAAACCCATTAGGATATACATGAGAAAGTTAAAACAACACCACCACCACCACCACCAAAAGCCTTGGAAAATTAAAATTTGTCTCTTCAGTAAATGTCACAAATATATTGGTGGCAGTATATTGCAGGCGTGAGATAAGATATCTCAGGTCCCTCATAAGATATCGCTGTTGCTTCTTATCTGAGTCTTCTGATCAATTAATAAACTGTTTTATTGTCTCACTGGGACTGAACTCTAACCCTACAAGAATGACAGTTTTATCCTAATAAATTCAGAATATATTGGAAAGTGCTCTTCCTTTTCTGAAGCATTTTTCATTGCTCTCTAAGTACAAGATCAGATAACATGTTTGAAACAAAATAATGGGCTTGCAATCCTGAAATATTTCATATGTGGAATTGCAAAGAATTTCAGCCACTGAACATCATGTGCCTTGAAAAGCAGGTTGACTTACATTTATTGGAAAGTGAAACTCTACACATTAGCTGGGTTTTGTGCTTGCAGCGTTTAAGACAGATAAGAAAAAGATGAATAATCTGTCTTATTTTTTGCAGTAAGAATGCTAAATGTCATGCTCTAGTGCAGCATGAAATCTTCCTAACAACTATGAACCGAAAGGGATTTATGGACTCAGCTGCATTACGTTTTTTCTAACTGTAGCACCCAAGCCTCAGTGAATTGTGCACGATGCAGTCCAACCTTTTAAAAATTTCCAGCTAGAGTGCTGGAGTTAGGGAAGGTGCGGGGTTGTGGGGGGATTCAAACATTATGAGAGATTCTCTGGTTCTAGAAAATTCTAAAATATTTACTGTTTTTAACCATTTTAATATAGCTTTCATTACTAATAAAAGGAGGTACATTGGTCAAAATTAAATGTTTCATTTGTACAAGTTCTTAACCTGCTTTTTATTTAAAACATCAGCTTGGCTGTTTTTGAAATGAAATTGTTGTGATTTAATTGCACACACACACACACCACACACACACACACACACACACACACACTCCCCATATCTCTTTCATGGAATAGCTGAATTCAGAGGTCTGGTGTCTCAAATCGCCACGGCTACGTGTTTTAAAACGTATAAAACTGCATGTGGTTTTAAAAGTATATTAAACACACAAAAAGTGCATAAATAATACAGTATAGATTTAAATTTGCTTTCTTATCTCCTGGTTTATTCTCTAGCTGATCAAGCTAAGTCTTAATAACTGTGTCACACCTAACATAAAATGATTTGGTTTAAAACCCAGTCACCCGGTACAAATCTTTCCCCAAACCGTAGCTAAATGAAAACAGCCATGATCTTGGGGGAGGTTCCTGTTCTGACTCGTACACTTTGTTTACTTGGGCTTGAACCAGGAGACCGACCAAGACCTTTAACTTGAATCTTTCACAGGAACTACTTAGTAAAGTCCAACTGTTCCACATGCAGGCAGAGAAAATATACACTGGGTCCTCACCAGGGAAGTAGCTTCGAGTAAAATGTGTTTGGATCAAGAAAAAAATTTTAAAAAATTGCCATGGAGATTTTCATAGCGCCAACCACATCCTTAAGTAAATAAGGCAACGGAGAGTTAGAGAGCATGGCTACAACGTCATGGCTGAAGTCCACTTCTAGAAGCTCAGTTCTCTAAGAGCAGGAGGCACTTCTGTCTTGTCTGGGACTGTATCTCCCCATTGTCTAGAAGAGTGCCAGCTGTGTGGTATGCAGTCAGTAAATGTTTTTGGAATGGATTAAATAATGAATCGGCTTACAGAGTATAGAGGTTAGTGTAGTCATCAGCTGTGCTTTTACTTCTCTTCCAGGAACTTTGAGAGAAGGCACAGTCACCCATTTGTCCACCATCCACTTGCTTCCCACCTTGCCCTGAGAGGTAACCTCTAGACTCATCAGTGATGAGACAGCCACCATCTATGTGTCAGACAGAACGAAACCTCCTGTTTGGCCTGCTCCAGCATGGCTGGGATCTCTAGCTTGCACGGTCCAGGTTAGGGTTCTGGATTATGCCATGAGTGGATCCCCGTGTGTGATGAAGGCTCATGCCTGGGCACCTGGTAGATAAAGCAGCTGGTG
The DNA here is from genome assembly GCF_028021215.1 of Eschrichtius robustus. Taxonomy (NCBI): domain Eukaryota; kingdom Metazoa; phylum Chordata; class Mammalia; order Artiodactyla; family Eschrichtiidae; genus Eschrichtius; species Eschrichtius robustus. The sequence continues at coordinate 96,840,016 of NC_090831.1, read as the reverse complement.
AGGAATCAGAGAATGGGCAGGCCAGAAGGGAACAGGTCCCAGTGTGAGGAAATGGAGAGCAGTATTGCTCTCTAGCCACCACTCTTTTATTCACATAGCTCTAAGGGAGAGCAACTGCCCAAGGAGAGTGTGAAGCAAGCACTTCAAGTGCAGGGCCTAGGGGCATGTGCCCAAACACCACCCTAAAGGAAAAACCTGGGGGGTAGGATTTCCCTGGTGGTCCAGTGGTTAAGACTCTGTGCTTTCAATGCAGGGGGCGTGGGTTTGCTCCGTGGTCAGGGAACTAATATCCCACGTGCCACGTGTTGCGGCCAAAAAAAAAAGAAAAAGAAAAACGTGGAGGGAGACGGTGCTTGGGCTGATGCCTCACAGCTAAATGAATACATTAATTTTTGAATTTTTCCATCAATGGGATTTATGATTTCCAAAAAACACACATGACAGCTGACAGAGACTTCTACCTTGTAGATTGTAGGCAGACAGGTCTCTTGAGTCCATGTTCCGCCAGGGCATTCCTCCAATCGCACACATTTATCATGGCACCAGCCACACTGCACAAAGGAAGGGGCGGAGAGGCACTGACTGCAGGACTGGAAATGTTCACAGCCCAAGCCATTCAGCGGGATCTTGGTGATCTGTGAAGACAAGTGATGGAAAGAGCTTCCAGAGGGTTTTTTTGTTTGCTTGTTAATAAAAACTAAGTACATCGAAGATACATATAAATATAATTTTACAGAGCCTGACAGGGATAGCACCTATGTGTCCAAATCATGTAATAATGCTTACGTGATTAAAATAAAAAAAAACAAATTTCTTCCTTCCTTCCACTGTTGGCGCATATGTGATAAAAGTTACCATTACTGTCCAGTGAACACAAGCATTACCATGCAATGTTAGAGGTTCTATTTACTAGGACATTTTGCTCTGTCTGAGATGATGTTATTTTTATTATTTTATTTTAAAATTTTTATTGGAGTATAGTTGATTTACAATGTTGTGTTAGTTTCTGCTGTACAGCAAAGTGAATCAGTTATACATACACATATATCCACCCTTTTTTTGATTCTTTTCCCATATAGGTCATTACAGAGTATTGAGTAGAGTTCCCATGCTATATAGTAGGTCTTTATTTTCTATTTTATATATAGTAGTGTATATATATCAATCCCAATCTCCCAATTTATCCCTCAAGAGAGTATAAATTAAGCTGCTGGAAAACACACTTGAACCCCCGGGAAATTCTAAGTAAGTTTACATATCATTCTGGCATCAAAATGCACCTCCTCTCAGAGAAAAGGGATTACTGGCCAGCGTCAGATTCCAAGGTACACTTCAGGATTTATCTGCCTGCACTAGAGTTCTGCCCTTAGGACTGTAATTCTCATTCTGCGTGTTTGTTTTTCTCATTGAGAAATACAGGACAAAAGGAGAAGTTCACATCATGAAGAGGACCTAACATAGGTCCAATCTTCTCCGAGTAAAAATTTAACTTGATTTCAGAAGATCTCTGGAATACTCAGGAAAGAACCTGATAGAAGAGAGGTGAATCCAGACGAAGAGAGAAGTTAAAAAGGACCAGATGACACTGGCTGTAAATATCCACTGAGGAGGAACCACATTCATGGAACCTACCTGGGGAACAGGGCTTACCTTCTTCCCAGTGACAACGAGTGTATAGCCATTTTGGTTTAGCGGGTGCTCCACAATTGCTTCTGGAGACACAGGGTGGGAATCCAGGCGAAAATTCACGTGTGGGGTTAATGATCCTGATCGAGAAACCACAACCTGAGAAACAAACCAGAAAGCACCCTTAGTCCAACAAGCTCAGTTTAAATATACTGTCAGGGGAAAATGTGGACGATAATGGTAATACCAGATTAGACGAGCTCATGGGTGTTTGAACTATAGGCCCAACAGTTTATCTCACTGTAAATCAATACGACATCTTCTAATCTCCTGCCTTGAAGACAATTCATCTGCACCCCCAAGGGAAGGAGATCTTCCAGTCAATCAGCCAGCACATGCAGACAAATCCTCACGACTGTATTAGGGACTGAAGGAGCCAAAACTCTCCCTAGCACAGAAGACCTCCCTTATGCTACAAGGATTCTGGATTATTTTTTAATGTATTCTCCTGACCCTCCCCACTGAGCAGCTTCCCTTGATGTAATGGAAAGGGTAGTGAATGGGAAGTCTGAAGACCTGGATTTGGTTCCAGCTTTGCTACTCTTAAGCCATATGTATAGATCTTTTGAGGTCAAGATAGGCCCTCAGCTAACTTTGAAATGGTGTGCTGTCATTTCTTACAGACCATTGTCCCATCATACTTTTTTACTTTGATTATAACTAAAGTTCTGCTTCTTGGCCTGGTTTTACAATAAGGCCTGATGGTTTTAACAATGCCTTGGAAATGAGGTTTGATGATTGGTGTGATTCTTGCTGTTAGGTATTTCTAATTTGGGATGGTTCTCAGCTATATAATTTCCATCTGCCCAGCTGCTAGAACCCAGTAATAATGAAGTCCAAATCAGCTGACTATCTGAGATGAACACTCAGACTACAGGAGAGTTTAGGAGCACTCAGAGGGACTCTCATTCTTTTTTTTTTTTTTATAAATTTTCATCAGTTTTTTTTTTTTTTAATTTATTTATTATTTATTTATTATTTATTTTTGGCTGTGTTGGGTCTTCGTTTCTGTGCCAGGGCTTTCTCCAGTTGCAGCAAGTGGGGGCCACTCTTCATCGCGGTGCGTGGGCCTCTCACCGTCGCGGCCTCTCTTGTTGCGGAGCACAGGCTCCAGACGCGCAGGCTCAGTAGTTGTGGCTTACGGGCCTAGTTGCTCCGTGGCATGTGGGATCTTCCCAGACCAGGGCTCAAACCCGTGTCCCCTGCATTGGCAGGCAGACTCCCAACCACTGCGCCACCAGGGAAGCCCTCTCATTCTTAAATAGGGCATAAGGTTGTATCTACAGGAGGGTACAGGAGGCTGAGCATAGCTCTGGTCTTGAAATTGACTTTGTGAAATTGCCTGACATCCAAATACCCTTTTACATTTCACTGAAAGTGCATTTGCCATGTGTTTGAAATCATCGGACAAACGTGGGCAGCTGTGAGATGAGGATTAAATAATAAATAACCACTCCTTCTACCTCAGCTTTCTTATCCATACAATGGGAATGAACTGCTTAGTACTCTAACAAACACACAACATACAAATGTTTTGGGGAACCAGTAGTAAATTTTTTCTTCAGTATAATAAAGGAGTCAAGTAGCCTGAAACAATTTGGGAAGATTCCCAAAGTCCCTAATTTGCTCCCAGAGAGTGGACTGTTGATAGAGAAACCAACCATGCTCACACAGAGCTATAAAAATGAAACACCATGACATTTTTTTTCTAACATTTGTTCTATCCCAAACACTCAACACTTTCAAAACAACTCCATTAAGCAGGGTGGCTATATTTGCACAGAAGTTAAGTGATGGATCAAAGGTCATTTGGTCAGAATGGGAAAGGATGGAAACTACTGTTATTCCTAAATTTAGGGCCAAATAGTTATTTGTGACTTTTGTAGGGGAAGTAAAAAGAAGTTCAATTACCAGTCCTACCTCCCTTTTGGTGCTGGTTACAAGTAGACTATCAGCACACAAAACTTCTTTCCCAAATTATCCAGATTTCAGTTAACCAATTTTTCTATCTTGACTTACTTCTGGTGCTCACCACCTCTTATTTTTCCTACCCCTCACGCCTCCCTGCCCCCCAATGTTTTCATATTTCCCTGATTGTTGTCAATCACTTCAAACTGCAAAGGCGAAAAAAAATTTCATTTTCTCACACACAAGTAAAAACCAAAACAATACACCAGCCTCTCTTAATAACCTGACTCTGTTCTCTGCCTCATTCTGTGCTTTCTACTTCACTGGACATCATTCATCCCTCTGAACCTGCCTATAGGTATTTGCGTTTTGTTTCTGTCTCTCTTATACCTTCCATTCTATTCAGACCTGCTACATAACAGTCACCTCCTACTACTGTTCTGTCTCCTATCTTCTTGCTCTCTTTAATATCATTTCCCCTATCTATAATAAGCAATCCCTTCTTAATTAATAGGTCATCATCTTTGACTTTATCAACTATCTTAAGCCCATCCAAATATTCATTTCCCAGAAAGGATTAACATTACTCTTTTCATAAAGAAGCTCTTTGCACCTCTGGAACTTGGATAGATTGATTTGGTGCATTACCAGTTAAGACTTTTTGTCTGAAGAACACCATATATGATGGTAACTGAGCCAGGCACTGTGCTAAGTGCTTTAAATGAGTATTTTGTTTACTCCTCACAATAATCCTACAGGGTAGGTACTATTGTTTTCCATAAAGAAAAGATGACAGAGAATCTCAGCTAGAAAGTACGAGAGTCAGGTTTCCAAGGAGCTTTATCTCATGTCAGAATCTGTTTGCTTGACCTCTTTTTAAACACTCAACTGATCTACTCTTGGAGCACCAGAGTAAATACCAATAAAAAACTTCAACTCTGAGCTCCCAAGAGCCACTTATGAGTCAAAGCATTAAAACAAATTTCACAATATATTTGCCTTGCCAAATACTCCTTGTTTCAGTAATCTTGGCTGCACAAGTTAAGTGTGCCTAAGGAGAAAGACTCCACATCTAAATAGTTTTTGATGGCACAGAGGAAATGTTATTAGTACAGCTGGCAAGCTCAACTTTTGATCATGAGCTAGGATAAGTGTGGCTTGTTATAGAAAAAGGAATGAACCAGAGAAGACAGGAAGGCTGTGTGGAAAATTGAGACGACTGCTTGCAGTTTCAGGCAGAGGTCATATCACAGATGCAAATACATTTTTAGTTGATCATTAGCCCTTTCTCTGGAGGGATACCTATTGCTATTGTTTCTATTATTAATTCCTCACTTTCTCTTATTGCCAGAATTCGAAATGATTGGGTAACCACTTTAACTCTCAAAATACTCCTGAAGCAATGTTTGCAAGAAGTTAGGAGTTCCTTTTGGTTGTCATGGAGATATTTCTAAGGACAGAACAGAATCCAGCATTTAAATTTAATTCTTATGATAAATCACCTGACAGTCTTAGGACAATGAGTAAGAAATAGAAGACTGGCAGCTATCTTTTTAGTTTCTACTGTGCTGACAACTAATCTTTAGTGTTTAGTTCTCAAAACCGTTTTCTTTAATGCTCTTGAAAATACAAGACTAGGGTGAGGGAGTAGGGAGGAATCTGAATTTACTTGACTGTGGTGGCTATGATCTCAAATTACCTGGGGGAGGACAAGGGAAGAAATATATGTAAAAATAAAATAAAACCTTGTGGCTAGGGCCCCAAATTCATGACCCTGAACAAAGTAATTCTATGTAATATATCTATAAATACATAAAGGCCAGCCCTCTTCACCCCACACACAGAGTCCTATTTTTGATTAAACTGTTTTAGAATTTAATTTTCTTTAAGAAGGATGAATACAACTTAACATGAGATATTATTTCTCACATAACGTGAGATATGTGGTTTTTCTCCTCATTTTCTTAAAGTAGACAATTCAGTGGTTTTTAGCATATTCACAGATTTGTGCAACCATCTTCACAACCAATTTTGGAATATTTTCATTACCTCAGAAACCCCACACCCCTTAGCCATCATGCACCCTAGCCCGTCATACCCTCCAGTTCCTGGTAACCACTAATCTACTTTCTATCTCCACAGATTTTCCTATTCTGGACATTTCATGTAAATGGAATCCTACAATATGTGGTCTTTTGTAACAGGCTTCTTTCACTTAATGTTTTCAAGGTTCATCCATGTTGGAGTATGTATCAGTACTTCATTCTTTTTTATTGCCAAATAATATTCTTTTGTATGAATATACTATATTTTATTTATCCATTTATCAGTTGATTGACATTTGGGTTGTTTCTACTTATTGGCTATTGTGAATAATGCTGCTAGGAACACCCAAGTCTAACTTTTGGTGAGAATATATGTTTTCACTTCTGTTGGGTATATACCTAGGAGTGGAATTGTTGGGTCTTATGGTAACTCTATGTTTAACCTTTTGAGGAACTGCCAGACCATTTTCCATATGGGATGCATAATTCTACATTCCCACCAGCAATGTATGAGTGTTCCAATTTCTTCACATCCTTACTGACATTTGTTATTTTCCGTTTCCTTGATTATAGCCATCCTAGTAGGTGTGAAGTGGTACTTCACTGTGGTTTTGGTTTGTACTTATCTGCAAAATGTTTCCTTAAATTAAGTAAAAGACAAGTTTACTTCTGAAGGTTCACAGCCTTCCATCCATTCCTCCTGCCTGAGACTGATACTTGGGCATCACCTGCTCAGCCTCCCAACCAGTTCTCTGAAGAACATACCTCATGGTCAGACTGGACTTTTGTAAAACAGAGATCTAGAGAGGTTGGAGGTGGGGGAGGGGTAGAAGAAACAAAAATGGATTCTCACTAGGAGAAGCAGAGTGGGAAATGCAGCACATTCCCCAGCGAATTGAGAGGAAAAAAAAAAAAAAAGTAAGTGAAGGAGATGACACCATTAATAAACAAACTGGGTTATAACTGGATGTGAACTTACAGATCCAGGGAATGAGTCTGCTTTCTCTGCAGTTCCTAGTACAGATCTGGCACATAGTAGGTCCAAAAGGCATATCTATTGCTTAAACATATGAATAGACTGAAATAAGAAGACTACTTAAGCCTTGATCAACGGATGGGTTTTTTAATGCTTCAGACATTTAGGTAACCTTCAAGAGTTTGGTTTGCATTTTCAAGGTATGGCTTCTGATGCCTTTTGCAATGGACTGAATGTTTGTGTCCCCCCCAAGTTCATATGTTGAAATCCTAATCCCCGGTGTCATGATGTGAAGAGATGAGGCCTTTGGATGCTGCTTAGGTCATGAGGGTGAAGCTCTCATGAATGAGATAAGTGCCCTATAAATGGAACCCCAGAGAGTTCTCGTGCCCTCTTTCTACCATGAGAGGACACAGCGAGAAGATGGTAATCTGTGGACCAGGAAGCAGGCCCTCACTAGACTCCAGATCTTGGAATTCGCAGCCTCCAGAACTGTGAGAAATAAATGTTTGTTTTTTTAAGCCACCTAGTCTATGGTAATTTGTTACAACAGCCCGAACTGACTAAAACACCAGCTATAGGTTTATATCTTCTTAAGTGTGTGAGAGAAATCGGTATTTGTTTAGAAAGAAATCAGATATAAAGAGTTTTGTTTCAACCAAGGTAAACTTCTAATTTTCTGGAATTAAAAAAATGAAACATAAGAAGTGGAAAGTGCTGATTGGTGCTGACAACTCAAAATTAGAAGTAGTAAGACAAAGTACCAGGTGGCAAAAGTTGAATTAAATGAAACTTTGCTCTGTTCTTTCACTCTTTTTGGTAAGTGGGCACAAGAGCTTCTATACCAACCTGACACTACAAAGGCCAGGGTATGTACAAAAAGTAAAACAATTTTTTTAATGATTATAACACCGATATGTATGTGTGTTTCAGCTTTTTGAAATGAGTCAAAGTGATTCAAAATGAGTCAATACCAAACTGAGAACTTTGTAAAAAATTTCAAGCATCTAAAAACCAAATAAGCTAGTAAATTTGTAAAAATTTAAAAAAATACAATACTTTCAAATCAGTATTCCAAATACAATGATTGTAGGATTCGCCAATCTATATATAGAGTATATCTGTCTGAATTTTGAAAAAACTACTGATAAATATATTTCCTGTTTTAAAATGTCTCTCCATTTTTTCAAATAAGCACCCGAACAAGAAATTCTAGTTATTCCCTGCTACCAAAAAAACCAAAACAAACAAAAGGTTAGCACTTTCCCATGGTTTCAAATATGTATGGTGTTTTAAATTTCTATGCTATAACAGTTTATAAGATATATATATTTCAACCATGCATTAATTCATTTTAGGAGACTATATATGAGCTGGGCTTAATTTTTTGTTATGGACATAACTCTGAAATTATAATTTACAATAGGTTCTTTTTCTCCCAAAAGAAATTTCAGAACCCATGAAGTATATTTTCCTCTAAAGAAATATAGTAAGCTACCATTCTTTAGAGATGTAACTAAATCAATGATGTACACCTTAAAAAAAGGCAGATGATATTTTTATCTGAGCATTTTATAAAGGAGACGGGTAAGTTAGCAATCTCCGAAGAGGAATGTTCAAGTTCAAGCTTTGTTTGGCTGTGTCTCTGCAGGCTGCTCACAGCATTGATGGGTTGATGATCTGTGTCTACATAGTCTAAAATAGCAGTAATCCCAGATGAAATGTATGCTGCAGGCTTCCAGCACAAAGCACTGACATGCCATGATGGCAGCACAGGAACTGCAGAAATTTAGAGACAGGAGGTCAATAGATGAATTGATTCTTCTTACTAGAAGTGAGTAATTATTGTCAAGTTCACTGATTACTAACATAATCCTTTAAGTAATGGTCATAAGTAATGATCATGAACTAACGATGTCTTTTTAGGTGGTCCCTACCTCTTGAAGTTTCTTGCTTAAGACCAACTAGTCCAGTTAAGAGGCACAAGAGAAAAGGGGTTATGGGTGGTAACAGCATCAAGGAATTGGGGAGAGGGGAAAGGGTGATGGGAGAAGAGCAAGGATAATGCCAAAGAACCTAATGAAATCTGTGACAGTGCTCAGGCAGTGGCCACTGTATATAGACAAGGTAGCTGCCTGGTGAATGTGGAGCTGAACTTGCAACAAGTCTTGAAGGTGCCTCCCCACTCCCACCCCACCCCCATCCACTTGCTCTCCCTGGCCTGACAGTCATGCACAAATATTTTAATAACGATGCTTGCATCTAGAGATTAAAGGCCTTATATAAGTGCTGTAAAAAAAAAAATCAAGCAAGCATTGTTTTTGGATGTAGATTAGATGAGGAGCTCAGAAGGGGAGATGTGGGCAATCCCTGTGATTAGTCCTGTGATCTTCATGAGTATCCTGCTTCCCTCTCCCATGTAGCCCTGCACACTGTGCTCATGTTCCCCAGCCTTGTTCTTTTCTACATCCGCTCTGCCTCCAAAATTCGTAAGAAGGCGTGTTCTTACTGTTTACTTATACTATCTCAAACATTGCTTATCATATTATTTTACTTCAGAGCATCCCAGAGTGACCACACAAATAAAAACTGTTTTTGAAATCTATATCTACACTGACATAGCTCTACAGATAGACTTGAATGTATGTACATATTAGTATATTTAGACATAGCTGCACCTGTGTAAGTTACACGTTTAAATGTTAAAAACATGTCAAAAATGTCTTCTCTTCCATACGTATAATATTGTTAGCTAAACAATATAATTCTTTCTAATCAAATAACCACTGTGAAATACCTGATTCACTTTACACCCGACAGCTGGGGCTGAAGCTTGTATTCCCAGCCAGAGTTGAACATAAGCACAATAGGAAAGGCAGAAACAGCTGCAAACTCTTGGGAGAAAACATTTGCAAAGCAACTTTGCCTTTAGGCTTCAGGGTAGGAAGGAAGTAAAATCATTTTTCTATTCCTTTTCATGTATGGCAGCTGTCTTTGGGAAAATTATGTCCCTTCTATATTGTAACAGAAACTTCATAGTATTATTAAAACATGGGTTGTAGAAACTTAGGCTTGGCCACAGATTCAGCACTTCAGTGCAGTCAAAACATTTACAGAACTTGGTAGGTTACTGCTTGGATAGATTAAGCTGGATGGTCCCCCAATTTTTGCTGCATTCCTGACTCCGCCTCCACATTATTTGCTGTAAACAAACTGGATTTCAGGGATGTTGATTCTTTGATCCTTTAAATGGTTTAGGTTTATTTACATAAAATTTTACTAAATGGAATTCTTTTAGGCAAGTGTCAGAGAAATAGATCCTCTCTCTGTGGGTCTCAGTAGCCCTGTGTTTTTTATGTCTTTGTTTTCTCTGCTCTTCGTGTCAGATACATGTCTTTATTCCCCCTACTGAAATTTTAGTTCCTCAGAGGCAGGTTCTGTGTCACTGCTTCCTTTGCTGCACTTACTTGCCTAGTAAAGCAAAGTTAGTACATTCTTGATACATATTTGATGAATTAAGAGCCACCTGGTTTAAAAAAAAAAATCAAGGATATCAGTGCTTTTCATAAAATAAATATCTACTTATATACTTATTTTCATCTTTGGTGTTATGGATGCAAAGGTGTACTATGGCTTCTTTTATGAAAATGCTGGGAGACAAGAATAAAACATTTGTTACATTTTTAATAGAAATGTTAAAGCATTTCTACTATAATGAGACTGATGTATATAACATATCACTTGGGTTGTGAAATCTGTCACACAGTAGAATTTACTTAGCTATTAAAGCAATCTATCTAAAAATGGAATTTTATTAGAACTTCAGAATCTGGAAATAGGCCAGGAACCTTATGATGTGAAAAAGTGTCAGACCTAAAGTGACTGTAGAAAGCTTATTAATATGGAACTGGATTGGTGAGGTATTAGACAATTAAGAAAAAAAGAAAAGCAGAAAAAAAAGGGAAGCCAATCAACGTAGTGAACACAATAGGAATTCAATAGATGAATTCAGTCATCCTCCTTCAGATTTTTCTTGGAATTCTACAGAATAACATCAACGTAAACTAAAAACGCATATAAACACCACATAACAAACACATTTTACAAGGATAATAGATATGATCATATTTCAAATATGTTAGAGTGCTTGTCTGTGTGGGAGGAGACTGGGCATCTCTCCTTCACATTTTGAGGAGTTAAGGACAGCACTGAATGCTCTGAAGTGGGTAAATAAGAACACTGGGCTGGGGGTGGTGGGAGAAAAAGTATAGTTAATTGTGAAGCAATGGGAGGAGGGGAGACCAAGTGTGGGGTTATTTAGATAACAGGATCTACAATATATGATTCATTCTGAGGTGGGAAAGTTTTATTTACACGTTTCATGATTTTGAAAAAATTCCACCATGCCCACTAGTACAAGAAAAACATTTGATCAGTACCCAGACTGCTATAAAGACAGTAGTAACTTGTCAAAAATATATTTGTTAAAGAATACAGATAGAGAATGTACAGATGGGCAAGTCATAGGAAAGCATCATCGTCCTCAATTCGTTTACTAAAAGTCATTGCCGGACTGGGCTGTTAATTATGTCAGATGATTATGAAATAAACATCTTTCTTTAAAAGAAATTTCTAGTCTTTGTGGAAAGTCAACATTTCCATAGATACCATCGTCACTGTGCATTAACCAAGAATCTACTAATGAACTCATGTTGAAAGCACTACCAATAACTATTAAAGCAGTAAAACAGACCCAACATGAGAGCATTTTAATTTCTGCAAAGTGCTAGGGTTCTTGTATCTAGGAGACATGATAACTGCAAGTCTGAAATGTGAACTTTTATTGTATGGAAATACTGTTGCTATCCATTAGAGGCATTTCTTAACAAAATCCGGATCTTTTTTTCCCAGTGTCTGCACTTCTCTGTGTCTGACCCCATCATTTTGCAGAATCAGGAGAACTGGAGTTACAATGGGATTTTGATGATAACGTCCCTTCCTAACTCCTGCCAATATTTCTCAATGATGTGAATGTTTCTTCTCATGGAGACGCACGGTTCACACAATAGCTCTCTTTTGATCCGTAGCTTCCCTTGAAATAGGAAAACATCGCCTGGAAGTGCTTTAATTGTTTCATTTTATTTTCCAATCATGTGATAGAAATCATGAATGGAAAAAAGAAAAACCCAAACCATTCCAGGCAAGAAAATTAAAGCAACCACATTTAAACTGAAAGCTTTAAGAATTTAACAACAAAAAAAGGCCATACACTTCATAAAAAGTGGACCAGCTTCATTGTTTTGCTTTCAGTCTATGCCTCTAGCTTCCACTGTGATTTTCACTTACAGTATTTGCAAACACCTTACTGTAAAAAGAGAGGGAAATTAATTGCATAACACCGGATAAAACAGACACAGCCACTCTCAGAAAGTATGTACCTGCATGAATCGACCCTCTGACGTTCCAAGATTAGCGATGGTGAGGTCTCCTTTAATAAAGGTGGATATAGATGTTAAGAGGACTTGGTTGAACTGGCCCATGAATAAGTCAACGCGCTGCAAAGCTGTGGTAAACTCCGTTCGGTATTCATCACTGCGCACTTCGCAGCCTGATGAATTTCTCAGAAGCGTCTGGAATAAAATATGGTCATAGAATTAATGTGAGTCCAGATGTGAGCAAGCTATTAAGAAACTTTTTGGTGTGTCTTTTTAGAGCTTGGAGGTAATGGCAAGGATAACAGACAGTTTGCATATAGACAAATAGTCCCAGAGAGGCAGAAACAATTCTAGTGACCTAAATGATTCTAGTATCAGTAGGTACTGCTGTGTATATATAGACTCTAAAACTAGGGGCAAATCTTTCCCTCACAGTTTGTATCATGGTTTGATATGTACGTACATAAAAATGGAACTTAGCTGGTGCTAGTAAAAGAAAAACAAAACTACGAATGTTTCAGGCCTGGACATAAAGGTAATGCTTCTAGCAGGCAAGTCCAATGAGATGAATATCAACTGGAATAATCATAAATGTCAGAATCACACTAGGACATTATATTTTAAAATGTGTTCCTTTGTGCATTTGTGCGCAGTGGGGTGGTGGGGATAATTCATGGGGAAGCAGCAGAGCACAGACTCCAGACTTAGGTGCCTGCATCAAACCCTGGTCCTTAATGGCTACTCGTTGTATGTAATTTCTATAACCTCTCTGTGTTTGTGAAATTCATGTTATCTCTGTTACAGTTCCTCCATTTGTAAAATGGAGAGAATTACAGAAATGTACTTACCTTACAGAGCTGTTGTAAAGATTAAACGAGCTAGTTTACAGAAATCTCTTATAATAGAACCCAGCACAGAGAACACAAGAGTATTTGTCCTCATTATGGTGAAAGGCTCAAAAAATGTAAAAGTTGTCCATCAAATGCTTTGTTAACCAGCTAACTAAAAGGCAATTACCACCAAATCAAGTATTTATCTTTTAGCTTTAAGTGAAAGGATTTAAAGAATATTGTTCACTAATACATGACAATTTAAGTACTATGGATCCCTCCCTTCACCTTGACACTTCAGTCTCCTGGTTTTCCTTCTACTACTTCTCAGATTGTAACATTTGTCTCCTTTGCAGGACCATCCATGCTTGCCTGTCAATGTTAGAGTTTCTCAAGGCTCCATCCTAGGGCTGCTCCTCTGCTCACTCTTCATACTCCCCACCCAGGATATCTCAGTTTTACTCTATTTAGTTGACACTCACATTTGTACCTCCAGGCTAACTTGCTCTTCTGAGCTGACTGTGCATTTATCAAACTGCCTATGAAATCTGAACTCAGATGTCTCAAAGACCTCAGGCTCAACATGACCAAAGTAGAAACCACAATCTTCCCCCATGCCTGACCTTGTGATATAATGCACCCCAGCAAATGGCTCCACCGTTTCTCCAGGTGCACAAGTCAGAAATCTAAGTGTCATCCCTCATTCCTCCCCATACACAGTCCATCACCAATTCCCATCAATTGCACTTTCTAAGTATCTCCTGGGTCTCTACAGTTTTCTCTGTCTCTACCATGGCAACCTTCATCCAAGGCACCTCCATCCTTTCCTGGACTATGACAATGGCTTCTTAACTGGACCTGCCCCATCCAATCTCTTTCTAGGTCCATTCTCCACACTGCAGCCAAATTTTCTTTTTAAACCACAAATCTCATCATGTCACTCTGCTTAAAACACTGACCATTTCCCCATTGCTCTTCGGATCAAGGACAAAACTTTTAACATGCCCCATTGGATCCTGCATCATCTGGTTCCTGCTCAGATTCTCCAGACTCACCCTGCACTGTGTTCTTCCTTGCTCCCTATGTTCCAGTGAGCTGGCCTTCTCTTAGTTCTCTAAATAGCCATGTGTCCTCCAGGACAGGGCCTCTGCACATGCTGTTCCCTCTGCCTGGAAAGCTCCTTCCACCTCCATTCACCTTGTTAACTCCTATGCCTCCTTCAGATCTCAGCTTGTCATCAGTTCCTCAGAAGGCCTGCCCTGACCCCAATATCTAGGTCAAATGCTTCTATTATAGACTGTCATAATACCATTTACTATGTGAAATAGCACTCGTTATAGCTGCAACTACTATTCGCTTGTGTGATATAAGAGTGATGTGAGACTTCTCCCAAGTGGCTCCCTGTCTTTAGGGACCCTGCTTGTTTACCACTGTATTGCGAGTAGTAGATGAAATATCACACATAGTAGATGTTTAATAAATACTAATTGAATGAATGAACAAGTAAGTAAATCAATTATGGGTAGATGGGGAATGAGTGTGAAGATATGAACCAATATTACTAAAGCTATTTTTTTTTTCAGGAATAGGGATAGTTTATGAGTTTATAAGGGACAAATGGAGTGACTGACCCCGACTGTCTTGACAAGATAATTGCAAATTGGTAACTTTGGGGCAGATAATGGGGGGCAAGAAGGTGTATAAAGAAGACAAAGTCTAACTTGAAGAAAGAGAGAAAAAGCTCAGTTTTACACATCTTTGTATGTAGCTACAAGTCCAGGAAAATGATTTGAAGATTAGAGATGTTCTATTATTGTCCTATTATATTTGTAATAATCAGAAAGTTGTTAGAGCATATTTCAAATCAACTTAGTGCTTAAGAACAAACTGAAATAAAAAATTTAGTTACCCTTATGTAAAATAACCTTACTCCTTAATGTCAAACTTCTGTCACATAGAATGCAAAGTTCTTACATCTATTAACTTTTAGGGTTAAATATCACCTAACATCCTGTTTTATATAGCAACAACTACTTTTTTATTTTAAATGGTGATAAGTTAGCAAACAGAGAGTCTCAGAGATGCTAAACCTATGACTTTTAATAAGGTGTTCTAGTTCTAGACATTTTTTGATATATTTGTGAGTGCTATTTTACTATTTAATTAGAAACTTTTCTTCACTAAAGTGCTATAGATTGCTCTGAGGAGTAGCAGATAAGTGAGATGTACTGTCAGTTCAATAGTTACCAATTAATTGGTAATTAAGTTTCCATTGGTGATCAATCATCCATTTTGCAGAGAGTGCTAGAACCAGGGAAGCTTCTTAAAGGAGCAGAGGACATTTTTAAACCAAAGGCCTTCTGAAGTATTCCGTCATAGAGGTGGCTGCTCTTCAGAGTCAGCTTCTGTGATTTTGTTCATTTCTTGTTCTCACTTTTTTCCTATGTCTAGGTGGCATTCTGGGAACTTTAAAGTCTCAGACTTGACTTGGGGTTTGGTGCTGGTGGAGTTATGATGGATTCATCAGGATATAAAACAATTGGCAAATTGTGGAGTAGAGTCTTAGGTTGTAAACTAGTAGCAGCCTACTATCAACAAGAGTCCAGGAATTGTCTCATTTATCTTTTATCCCCACTGTGTACACTGCCTAGCACACTGTAGGTATTTAACAACTGCCTGCTGAAAAATTAATGCATTTGCAAAGTAACGAGGGATAAAGCTCATTTGCCTACCCAGCTTGCTTTGTGGTTTGTCTTGCTGAATAGGGCGAGCTGGAGAACAGAGGTTAGATGCATCTCAGAGTGTCTGCAAACCTGCAGGACCTCACTGATCTTTTCTAAATGAAGGGAGAGAAACAGGACCAGAACTTT
The DNA here is from genome assembly GCF_028021215.1 of Eschrichtius robustus. NCBI lineage: Eukaryota > Metazoa > Chordata > Mammalia > Artiodactyla > Eschrichtiidae > Eschrichtius > Eschrichtius robustus. Next base: position 96,824,266 of record NC_090831.1, on the reverse strand, counting down.
AGCTTCTATGTGTCTGTTTTCTCACATGTAAGGCTTAATAAGTGTAGAACTCTGCATCAGAGTTAATGCAATATTTATATTCCACACTTCAAGGCTTCTCCTTCAGGAAACAGTAAGGTCTCTAAATGGTACTTCCTCAAGGACTGAGAGGGATTCCCGTCCCCCACCTCCCCCCCACAAACAAATTCCAAAGTATAGAAACACTGCACAATGTTGGAATAGGATGTACAGAACTCCTTGATCTTAAAAAATTGTGCAATGGAGCCAAAAACCAAACATCATGTCAGGTTCAAGTGGCATTCAAATTTCAGAAGCCAGGGGACCCCAACTTTTTTCTTTTTCATTTTCTCCACAACTGAGATCTGCAGGAGAGAGGCACTAACTTCGAGGAAAATGTAACATTCCAGTGTTCACTGCAGGAGAGGGGGACTACTCCTTGTCTCTTCCTGCTGAGAATCCTGATAAACTCGACGCCTGGGGTCAGGGTGGCAGGAACTGGCTTACAGACCTGCGGGCTGTCGTTATGCTTGAATAGTAGACCTTTAACTATTAGAGGGAGCCTTGGTTTAAACTCTCAGCATTGCAAAGGTAAAGTATCGTGTAAATACTCCATCTGATTCACCATGTCCCTTACAGATAACGAGTGGATGTGTTTGTTGCTCATTTGTGCAGGAAAGATGGGGTGACTCCTCACCACTTTACACACAGTTCCTGGTGTGATGTTGGAGTGGGATTGCGTCCAGCTGGAAGAACAACTATAGACCCACTGCTGGGGGTCTCCTTGCCACTCGTGCTTCTCTTAAAGCCAAAGGTCTCGTGTTTTGGGGTAAAAGTGAACGTAGCTGGTGAAAAGCAGTTCTCTGGTACAACAGCTGCTTTGGGGCGCTGCAGAAGAGCCTACAGAGAAAGTTTTCCCCCAGCACCAGTTGAGGAGCCAGACTAATGCTCTCTCTTTGGTAACAAAGGGAGGAAGAAGGAAGGAAGGAAGGAAGGGAGGGAGGAAATCAATCTTTACCCTGCATCTACACTGTGCCAGGCACTGAGTTGGGCATTTTCACGTACAAGCAGACTCACAGCAGCCCTGTGAGGTTTTATCACATTGAGTTTCAGGAGGAGACGCAGGGCAGCCAAAGGTGGCGGCCACAGGTTCACACTGGAACAGGCATTCAAATTTAATTCTCTCTGACTCTCAAGCTCATGAATTGCTTTTGCTACTGTTTACTATTCTGGGCAAAGTTCAGAGAGTTGTACAATTACAAAAACGGAAAGGGCCTTAGAGACCATCTTACTCCAGTCCCTCACTTTATGTATGAGAAACTGAAAGTTAGGGAAGTTGTAACTCTGAGAGAGTTGGAATCACTTAACGAAAGTTATCATTTAACACGAAAACCCACAACGCTTCAAAGAAGGAAATGTACTGATAGATTTGCCCACCACTGATTCCTTTTCTGAGAGAAAGGTTGGAATTAATCATTATTTTCTGGGCCATGGCACAGAGATGACCACTAGCATTTTGGGCTGTTCTAGTTAGCATGGCTCTCAAATTTACCTCTTTGTCACCTATTTTGGTTAATGAACATTACGGTGTTTCCATCCCGGTCACTTGAAATTTCAGCCATCACCCACTCCTCTTTCTCCAGCATCTCTCACATCCAAGCAGTTGCTAGGTCTCGCTCAACTCTGTCTGCAGTGTCTCTCCTGTGCAGCCCTCCAGCCACCCCTGCACGCCTGCCCCAGGATAGGTGTTCCTCACTGGCCTTCCTGTCTCCCATCTCATCTGCCTTGAAGCAGTTACTTCCTTCTTCAAAATTTTAATTGCTTCCCAAAGGCCTGCAGGAAAAGTCCAGTCTCCTTAGTATGACATCCTAACCTGCCTCGATTAACATGCTTAGAATTTTTTCCACTAAGGCATTAAGATTTTCCATTAAGATGGTCAGGTGACCATCTAGGACACCACGGGAATCTCAGAGTGGCTATCCTGACACAAGACCCTTCCCAATTTTGGATTCTTGCATTTACTTTGGCAGCTGATGGCCCCCTCCCGCTGGCCACTGACACCCACTCCCTGCTCATGTAATCCTGAAGCCTGGCTCTCTCCTAAAGTCTCTGTTTACGGTGTCTTTTGAATGACAGAAGTAATGTGTTTTGGGACTTCCCTGGTGGTGCAGTGGTTAAGAATCTGCCTGCCAATGAAGGGGACACGGTTCGATCCCTGGTCCAGGAAGATCCCACATGCCGCGGAGCAACTAAGCCCGTGCGCCACAGATACTGAGCCTGTGCTCTAGAGCCTGCGAGCCACAACTACTGAGCCCATGTGCCACAACCACTGAAGCCCGTGCGCCTAGAGCCTATGCTCCGCAACAAGAGAAGCCACCTCAATGAGAAGCCCGTGCACCGCAACGAAGAGTAGCCCCCGCTCGCTGCAACTACAGAAAGCCCGCGCAGCAACTAAGACCCAACGCAGCTAAATATAAATAAATAAATAAATAAAAGAAGTAATGTGTTTTATTGGATGGGGGAGGGGAAATAGTGACAAAGAATAAGAATAGTGGATAGTACAAGGGCACAGTAAGATACCATACAACTCAAGATATTTGAGTCAAGAGGGAAAAAGAAATAAGAAATAAAATCATCCAGTACAATATGTTGTTTAGGCATATACACATGTGTAGCACAAGTAAAGGCAAGGGAAAGATGAACAAACAATTCACAATTGCTGTTTACCCACTTTTCTGGGGCAGGAGGGTAGGAATATGACTGGGTGGGACACATGGGGCCTTCAAAGGCACTGGTAATATTCTCGTCTTTAAGTTTCGTGGTAGAGAATCAGTATTTGTTTTATTTTTCATACACACTCACAACACATACATGTATACAGTACATTATTCTTTTTTATATATTACTATATCATTATAAAAATAAATTTTAAAAGAAAACTGAATAAATGGGAAGTAAGAAAGTGAAGAGAGCCTATTAAGTACTCTCTCCACCCCAACTTTTTTTTTTTTAACATCTTTATTGGAGTATAATTGCTTTACAATGGTGTATTAGTTTCTGCTTTATAACAAAGTGAATCAGTTATACATATACATATGTCCCCATATCTCTTCCCTCTTGCATCTCCCTCCCTCCAACCCCTCTAGGTGGGCACAAAGCACCGAGCTGATCTCCCTGTGCTATGCGGCTGCTTCCCACTAGCTATTTTACGTTTGGCAGTGTCTATATGTCCATGCCACTCTCTCACTTTGTCCCAGCTTACCCTTCCCCCTCCCCATATCCTCAAGTCCATTCTCTAGTAGGTCTGTGTCTTTATTCCCATCTTGCCCCTAGGTTCTTCATGACAATTTTTTTTTTTTTTTAGATTCCATATATATGTGTTAGCATACAGTATTTGTTTTTCTCTTTCTGACCTACTTCCCTCTGTATGACAGACTCTAGGTCCATCCACCTCACTACAAATAACTCAATTTCGTTTCTCTTTATGGCTGAGTAATATTCCATTGTATATGTGTGCCACATCTTCTTTATCCATTCATCTGTTGATGGACACTTAGGTTGCTTCCATGTCCTGGCTACCGTAAATAGAGCTGCAATGAACATTTAGGTACATGTCTCTTTGAATTATGGTTTTCTCAGGGTATAGGCCCAGTAGTGGGATTGCTGGGTCATATGGTAGTTCTATTTTTAGTTTTTTAAGGAACCTCCATACTGTTCTCCATAGTGGCTGTATCAATTTACATTCCCACCAACAGTGCAAGAGGCTTCCCTTTTCTTCACACCCTCTCCAGCATTTATTGTGTGTAGATTTTTTGATGATGGCCATTCTGACCGGTGTGAGGTGCTACCTCATTGTAGTTTTGATTTGCATTTCTCTAATGATTAATGATGTTGAGCATTCTTTCATGTGTTTGATGGCAATTTGTGTATCTTCTTTGGAGAAATGTCTATTTAAGTCTTCTGCCCATTTTTGGATTGGGTTGTTTGTTTTGCTATTGAGCTGCATGAGCTGCTTGTAAATTTTGGAGATTAATCCATTGTCAGTTGCTTCATTTGCAAATATTTTCTCCCATTCTGAGGGTTGTTTTTTTGTCTTGTTTATGGTTTCCTTTGCTGTGCAAAAGCTTTTAACTTTCATTAGGTCCCATTTGTTTACTTTTGTTTTTATTTCCATTTCTCTAGGAGGTGGGGCAAAACGGATCTTGCTGTGATTTATGTCATAGAGTGTTCTGCCTATGTTTTCCTCTAAGAGTTTGATAGTGTCTGGCCTTACATTTAGGTCTTTAATCCATTTTCAGTTTATTTTTGTGTATGGTGTTAGGGAGTGTTCTAATTTCATTCTTTTACATGTAGCTGTCCAGTTTTCCCAGCACCACTTATTGAAGAGGCTGTCTTTTCTCCACTGTATATTCTTGCCTCCTTTATCAAAGATAAGGTGACCATATGTGCGTGGGTTTATCGCTGGGCTTTCTATCCTGTTCCATTGATCTATATTTCTGTTTTTGTGCCAGTACCATACTGTCTTGATTACTGTAGCTTTGTAGTATAGTCTGAAGTCAGGAGGCCTGATTCCTCCAGCTCCGTTTTTCTTTCTCAAGATTGCTTTGGCTATTCGGGGTCTTTTGTGTTTCCATACCAATTGTGAAATTTTTTGATCTAGTTATGTGAAAAATGCCAGTGGTAGTTAGATAGGGATTGCATTGAATCTGTAGATTGCTTTGGGTAGTATAGTCATTTTCACAATGTTTATTCTTCCAATCCAAGATCATGGTATATGTCTCCATCTATTTGTATCATCTTTAATTTCTTTCATCAGTGTCTTATAATTTTCTGCATACAGGTCTTTTGTCTCCTTAGGTAAGTTTATACCTAGATATTTTATTCTGTTTGTTGCAATGGTAAATGGGAGTGTTTTCTTAATTTCACTTTCAGATTTTTCATTATTAGTGTGTAGGAATGCAAGAGATTTCTGTGCATTAATTTTGTATCCTGCTACTTTACCAAATTCATTGATTAGCTCTAGTAGTTTTCTGGTAGCATCTTTAGGATTCTCTGTGTATAGTATCATGTCATCTGCAAACAGTGACAGCTTTACTTCTTCTTTTCCGATTTGGATTCCTTTTATTTCTTTTTCTCCTCTGACTGCTGTGGCTAACACTTCCAAAACTATGGTGAATAATAGTGGTGAGAGTGGGCAACCTTGTCTTGTTCCTGATCTTAGTGGAAATGGTTTCAGTTTTTCACCATTGAGGACGATGTTGGCTGTGGGTTTGTCATATATGGCCTTTATTATGTTGAGGAAAGTTCCCTCTACGCCTACTTTCTGGAGGGTTTTTATCATAAATAAGTGTTGAATTTTGTCGAAAGCTTTCTCTGCACCTATTGAGATGATCATATGGTTTTTCTCCTTCAATTTGTTAATATGGTATATCACATTGCTTGATTTGCGTACACTGAAGAATCCTTGCAGTCCTGGGATAAACCCCACTTGATCATGGCATATGATCGTTTTAATGTGCTGTTGGATTCTGTTTGCTACTATTTTGTTGAGGATTTTTGCATCTATATTCATCAGTGATATTGACCTGTAGTTTTCTTTTTTTCTGAAATCTTTGTCTGGTTTTGGTATCAGGGTGACGGTGGTCTCATAGAATGAGTTTGGGACTGTTCCTCCCTCTGCTATATTTTGGAAGAGTTTGAGAAGGATAGGTGTTAGCTCTTCCCTAAATGTTTGATAGAATTCCCCTGTGAAGCCAACTGGTCCCGGGCTTTTGTTTGTTGGAACATTTTTAATCACAGTTTCAATTTCAGTGCTTGTGATTGGTCTGTTCATATTTTCTATATCTTCCTGGTTCAGTCTCGGAAGGTTGTGCATTTCTAAGAATTTGTCCATTTCTTCCAGATTGTCTACTTTATTGGCATATAGTTGCTTGTAGTAATCTCTCATGATCCTTTGTATTTCTGCAGTGTCCGTTGTTACTTTTCCTTTTTCATTTCTAATTCTATTGATTTGAGTCTTCTCCCTTTTTTTCTTGATGAGTCTTGCTAATGGTTTATCAATTTTGTTTATCTTTTCAAAGAACCAGCTTTTAGTTTTATTGATCTTTGCTATTGTTTCCTTCATTTCTTTTTATTTCTGATCTGATCTTTATGATTTCTTTCCTTCTGCTAACTTTGGGGTTCTTCTTTCTCTAATTGCTTTAGGTGTAAGGTTAGGTTGTTTATTTGAGATGTTTCTTGTTTCTTAAGGTAGGATTGTATGGCTATAAACTTCCCTCTTAGAACTGCTTTTGCTGCATCCCATAGGTTTTGGGGTCGTCGTGTTTTCAGTGTCATTTGTTTCTAGGTATTTTTTGATTTCCTCTTTGATTTCTTCAGTGATCTCTTGGTTATTAAGTAGTGTACTGTTTAGCCTCCATGTGTTTGTATTTTTTACAGATTTTTTCCTGTAATTGATATCTAGTCTCATAGCGTTGTGGTCGGAAAAGATACTTGATACAATTTCAATTTTCTTAAATTTACCAAGGCTTGATTTGTGACCCAAGAGATGATCTATCCTGGAGAATGTTCCATGAGCACTTGAGAAGAACGTGTATTCTGTTGTTTTTGGATGGAATGTCCTATAAATATCAACTAAGTCCATCTTGTTTAATGTATCATTTAAAGCTTGTGTTTCCTTATTTATTTTCATTTTGGCTGATCTGTCCATTGGTGAAAGTGGGGTGTTAAAGACCCCTACTATGATTGTGTTACTGTCGATTTCCCCTTTTATGGCTGTTAGTATTTGCCTTGTGTATTGAGGTGCTCCTATGTTGGGTGCATAAATATTTACCATTGCTTTATCGTCTTCTTGGATTGATCCCTTGATCATTATGTAGTGTCCTTCTTTGTCTCTTGTAATAGTCTGTTTTAAAGTCTATTTTGTCTGACATAAGAATTGCTACTCCAGCTTTCTTTCGATTTCCATTTGCATGGAATATCTTTTTCCCTCCTCTCACTTTCAGTCTGTATGTGTCCCTAGGTTTGAAGTGGGTCTCTTGTAGACAGCGTATATACGGGTCTTGTTTTTGTATCCATTCAGCCAGTCTATGTCTTTTGGTTGGAGCATTTAATCCATTTACATTTAAGGTAATTATCGATAAGTATGTTCCTATTACCATCTTCTTAATTGTTTTGGGTTTACTATTGTAGGTCTTTTCCTTCTCTTGTGTTTCCTGCCTAGAGAAGTTCCTTTAGCATTTATTGTAAAGCTGGTTTGGTGGTGCTGAATTCTCTTAGCTTTTGCTTGTCTGTAAAGGTTTTAATTTCTCCATCAAATCTGAATGAGATCCTTGCTGGGTAGAGTAATCTTGGTTGTAGATTTTTCTCCTTCATCACTTTAAATATGTCCTGCTACTCCCTTCTGGCTTGCAGAGTTTCTGCTGAAAGATCAGCTGTTAACCTTATGGGGATTCCATTGTGTGTTATTTGTTTTTCCCTTGCTGCTTTTAATATTTTTTCTTTGTATTTAATTTTTGATAAGTTTGGTTAATATGTGTCTTGGCGTGTTTCTCCTTGGATGTATCCTGTATGGGACTCTCTGTGCTTCCTGGACTTGATTAACTATTTCCTTTCCCATATTAGGGAAGTTTTAAACTATAATCTCTTCAAATATTTTCTCAGTCCCTTTCATTTTCTCTTCTTCTTCTGGGACCCCTATAATTCGAACGTTGTTGCGTTTAATGTTGTCCCAGAGGTCTCTGAGACTGTCCTCCATTCTTTTCATTCTTTTTTCTTTATTCTGCTCTGCAGTAGTTATTTCCACTATTTTATCTTCCAGGTCACTTATCCATTCTTCTGCCACAGTTTTTCTGCTATGTATCCCTTTAGAGAATTTTTAATTTCATTTATTGTGTTGTTCATCACTGTTTGTTTGCTATTTAATTCTTCTAGGTCCTTGTTAAACGTCTCTTGTATTTTCTCCATTCTATTTCCAAGGTTTTGGATCCTCTTTACTATCATTATTCTGAATTCTTTTTCAGGTAGACTACCTAGTTCCTCTTCATTTGTTAGGTCTGGAGCGTTTTTCCCTTGCTCCTTCATCTGCTCTGTGTTTCTCTGTCTCCTCATTTTGCTTATCTTACTGTGTTTGGGGTCTCCTTTTTGCAGGCTGCAGGTTCATAGTTCCCCTTGTTTTTGGTGTCTGTCTCCAGTGGCTAAGGTTGGTTCAGTGGGTTGTGTAGGCTTCCTGGTGGAGGGGACTAGTGCTTGTGTTCTGGTGGATGAGGCTGGATCTTGTCTTTCTGGTGGGCAGGTCCACATCTGCTGGTGTGTTTTGGAGTGTCTGTGGCCTTATTATGATTTTAGGCAGCCTCTCTGCTAATGGATTGGGTTGTGTTCCTGTCTTGCTAGTTGTTTGGCATAGGGTGTCCAGCACTGTAGCTTGCTGGTCGTTGAGTGGAGCTGGGTCTTAGCATTGAGATGGAGATCTCTGGGAGAGCTTTCGCTGTTTGATATTATGTGGAGCTGGGAGGTCTCTTGTGGACCAGTGTCCTGAACTTGGCTCTCCCACCTCAGAGGCACAGCCCTGACGCCTGGCTGGAGCACCAAGAGCGTGTCATCCACACGGCTCAGAATAAAAGGGAGAAAAATAAGAAAGAAAGAAAGTAGAAGATAAAATAAAATAAAATAAAATAATATAAAGTTATTAAAATAAAAAATAATTATTAAAAAAAATTTTTTAAGTAATAAAAAAAAAAGAAGGAAAGAAAGAGAGCAACCAAACCAACAAACAAATCCACCAATGATAACAAGTGCTAAAAACTATAGTAAAAAATCAAAACAAAACAAACAAAAAAAAGCAACGGACAGACAGAACCCTAGGACAAATGGTAAAAGCAAAGCTATACAGACAAAATCACACACAGAAGCATACACATATACACTCACAAAAAGAGAAAAAGGGAAAGAAAATATATATATATCATTGCTCCCAAAGTCCACTTCCTCAATTTGGGATGATTCGTTGTCTATTCAGGTATTCCACAGATACAGGGTACGTCAAGTTGATTGTGCAGATTTAATCCACTGCTCTTGAGGCTGCTGGGAGAGATTTCCCTTTCTCTTCTTTTTTTGCACAGCTCCTGGAGTTTAGCTTTGGATTTGGCCATGCCTCTGGGTGTAGGTCACCTGAGGGCGTCTGTCCTTCGCTCAGACAGGACGGGGTTAAAGAAGCAGCTGATTCGGGGTCTCTGGCTCATTCAGGCCGGGGGGAGGGAGGGGTACTGAATGCGGGGTGAGCCTGTGGCCACAGAAGCCAGCATGACATTGCACCAGCCTGAGGCCGCTGTGTTTTCTCCCGGGGAAGTTGTTCCTGGATCACGGGACCCTGGCAGTGGCGGGCTGCACAGGCTCCCAGGAGGGGAGGTGTGGATAGTGACCTGTGCTTGCACACAGGCTTCTTGGTGGCAGCAGCAGCCGCCTTAGTGTCTCATGCCCGTCTCTGGGGTCTGCGCTGACAGCCGCGGCTCGCGCCCGTCTCTGGAGCTCCTTTACGCGGTGCTCTGAATCCCCTCTCCTTGCGCACTAGGTAACAAAGAGGCAAGACAAAGTCTCTTGCCTCTTCAGCAGCTCCAGACTTCTTCCCGGACTCCCTCCCGGCTAGCCATGGCACATTAGTCCCCTTCAGGCTGTGTTCACGCAGCAAACCCCAGTCCTCTCCCTGGGATCCGACCTCCGAAGCCCAAAGCCCGAGCCTCAGCTCCCAGCCCCCGCCCACCCCAGCGGGTGAGCCGACAAGCCTCTCGGGCTGGTGAGTGCTGGTTGGCACCGATCCTCTGAGCGGGAATCTCTCTGCTTTGCCCTCCGCACCCCTGTTGCTGTGCTCTCCTCTGTGGCTCCGAAGCTTCCCCCCTCTGCCACTCGCAGTCTCTACCCACGAAGGGGCTTCCTAGTGTGTGGAAACCTTTCCTCCTTCACCGTTCCCTCCCAGTGGTGCAGGTCCCATCGCTATTCTTTTGTCTCTGTTTTTTCTTTTTTCTTTTACCCTACCCAGTTATGTGGGGAGTTTCTTGCCTTTAGGGAGGTCTGAGGTCTTCTGCCAGGTCTTCTCCACGTCTTACTCTTCCGCCATCTTGAAGCTGGAGTCTACCCCAACTTCTTGATGTCCTAAGCAGGTCTGACGCATTCTCATGGCTTTTCTCAGCTCACAGGAGCTCACAGTAATGATGTTAAATAACATCTGCATGGTGGATTATGGTTTTCAAAGTACACTATCTCATCTGATCCTCTCAACAAGTCTGTGAGTTGGGTTTGTTATGATTACCATATTTCTGCAGGTGAGGAAATTGAGGTTCAGAGAGTTGTCAGTAAGTATCAGAGCTTGAATCCAAGGTGTTGATTTCAAACCGTGTATTCCTTATACTGCATTGTGCTACTTACTTACAGGCTCCTACAGTATTTCTGAGGCAAACGCACCCTCTAGGGATAGTCTAAGGACCAGGGAGGGAAGAAAAACTAGCATGCTTACCCAATAAGACTGGTTCTACCCCAGCTAGGATTTGATGAGTCCCATGAACTCAGGCAAATCACGTGATCTCTCTGGGTCTGAGTTTTACTTTACTTATTTAACGAACATTTGTTCATAGTGTGTACAATGTGTCAGACATGGTTCTAAGCACTTTCCAAATATTCACTCACTGAATCCTCTTAACAATCCTAGGAGGAAACTGAGGCACTGAAAGGTCACATGACCAGCAGTGGCAGGACAAGACTGCTGAGTTGATGACCTAGGTCATCTGGCCCTAGGGTCTTCACTACTACACTAGGCTACCTACTTCTTGTCTGTAAAGGGAGAGGTTGAGAGAATTGATTTCAAAGTTCTCTTCCAGCTCTACCATGCTGTGGGTCCATGGGTGACTTTCCAAAGTTCCCCCTGGGCTTGGAATCACCAGACTGCCACCAGCCCACTGTTGGAACAAATGATTGCTCACGATGTTTAAGATGCCATGAGTGATCACTGTCTCCCAACCACCAGAGGCTGCTTCAAAACACAGATTCTGGATACATCTGCCTATTCTATAAGAAGTTTTGAAAAGCATTTAGCTTTTCACTGTTTATCCTCTTCTAAAATAATTATGCGACATCAACTCTGACAACCAATGGTAAACATTCTGTTCTGTTTTTCTTTAAACTTGTTAAAGACTTGCTTCCTTAACCTAAAAGCTTATATACCGTCATAGGGCTAAATAATAGGAATTAACTCTACAATTCATAAGCCTTGAAACAATAGTTTAGTTTTTCTTCACCTTTTCCCAAGCACTGGACATATTTTTTTAACCTGACTCAGACGTATACTTTTTTTTTTATGAAAAGAAAACTGAAGTGCTATATACCTCAATGTATTTGATTCAAAATGTTTCCCCTAATTAAAATTATGATGCATGCAGTGAATATGCAATTACATTTAATTCAGTATAATTAAGGATGTGATATATTTAAAATAGTGATTCTTCTAATTGATATATAGGACAAATTTAGCTCATCTATAGATAATTTAAATCAGTCTTGCAGATAGACTTTTTAAAATGTACTATCTTGTGAGATCTTTGACAGTTCACTCATACCAGCTCTCTCCCCTCCTTGCCCATGACTAAATTAACAGAGGCAATTTAATATTACCTTTATTCATAATTATACTTTGTACAAATTCTTTGGACATGTAATAATGGTTTTCAGGGGGATACGTATTTCAAAATAGAAAGTCCCTCTTTGCCTAAGGCTTTATATATAGTTGGCTAAAAACTCAACTGCTTTAATTTCAGGAACTCCACTTTGCTTATTTCCCTAAATTTCACTCATGTGCTCTCTTCTTTTTGTTATATGGGACTCGGAGGCAGGTGGTGTGGAACTGACCGCAGGCAGAGACACAAAGCTTTGAACTTAGGGGTCTGCTTATGCTTCGTTCAACTTCTCTCAGTCTGTACTCAGATGTCTAAGATATTTACACTGAAGCCTGAATTCTTTGTAAAATGCAGAAGCTCTCTGGCAGAGCAGGCCCTTCCCTTTGGGGTCTTTAATGCAAGGCCAGACTATTAGGATGTTGTGGTCAAACCCTAAGAATGTGACTACATTGTTTTGTGCTATGAAGAGGATGCCTGATGTTGGCCTCAGTCATGATTTAAAAGAAAGACGCTTCCTCAGTATTTTTGCTGCCATGAACTCCCCTTGATGAAGTGATCTCGCCTCATGGCTTCAACAGCCTGAAACCTCAGTTGGAGTTCTAGCAGAGGAGCAAAACGGGGGATCAGTTAAAGAAAGGTTGATTGTCTCTAGGAAGGAAAAAAGGGCATCCTCTAGGGCTGTGTGTAGAGCCTCAGACAGTCATGAACATAGCATAACCAGGCATCTGGCCAGCCAGCTGCTGGCTCAACACTGGCGATTCACGAGGTGATGTATGCTGCCTCGTGGTGATGACCTAACTTCACACACCCAAGCGCATTCTCTGTTCTGAGGACCAGCTCAGTCTCTGCAATTGCCTTCAGGCCAAGTTTGAATGTACCATTGATGACATTGAAACTCATCGTTTTTCTTTCCAAACTGACTCCCTTTCTAGCTTCCTGTTTTTCTTTTTTTTTTAATTGGAGTATAGTTGCTTTACACTGCTGTGTCAGTTTCTGCTGTACAGCATCTAGCTTCCTATTTCTATATGGCATCAATAGCCACCCTCTCCCTAAACCTAAGGTCTCAGCCATCTTTAACTCTTCTTCTTTTCCTTTATTGTTTATATCCACTTACCAACTCAAAAATTTTTCTACTGAATTAAAGGAAATCTCATACTTAGCCTCCTACAGTCTGATTTCCTTGATTCCATAATCTCCTTCCTCAAGTCCACTTCTTAGTCATGTCCATTGGTAGTCTCACAAGCCTAGTGGAGAAGAGCATGCGTTCAGGGATGACCCTGCCCTTATTGTCTGTGTGAACTTAGAGAGGATACTTAGATCTCCAAGCCTCAGTTCTTCACTTGTAAAACGGAAAAACACACACCTATCTAATGGAATTGTTTCCAGGTTCAAATGAAATGAATCCAGTGCCAGCAGTATATTAAATGGTCACTTCCTTCCTTCATTTAGTCATTCAAAAATATTTACTAAGCCTGTAGTAGGGTGAATAGAGTTCCCCCGCAAAGTCATATATCCACCTGGAACCTCAAAACGTGACCTTATTTGGAAATAGGCTCTTTCCAAGTAATTAGTTAAGAATCTTGAGATGAAATTGTCCTGGATTTAGTGTGAGCCCTAAGTCCAATGTCTGGTGTCTTCCCAAGAAAAGGAGAGGACACAGAGAAATACACAGGGAAGATGGCCATGTGAAGATGAAGGCAGAGATTGCAGTTATGCTGCTACAACCTAAGGAATGCCTTGAACCACCAGAACTGTAAGAGGCAAGGAAGGATTCTTCCCTAGAACTTTTAGAGGGAGCACGGCCTTGACGGACATCTTAATTTCGGACTTTTGGCCTCCAGGACTACGTGAGAAGAAATTTCTGTTGTTTTAAGCCACCAAGTTTGTGGTCATTTGTTGTGGCAGCTCTAGGAAAGTAATACCATACCACAATACTGTTCTGGATAACTGGAAGAATACAGAAGCAAACAAAAAAGGCCTAAGTCTATGCCCTTGTGCTTAATAACTTAAATAGTTATTGTTATTATTATTTTTGTTGGTTGGTCTAATGAGTCTTCATAATACCTAGAAGGACAAAGTCCAAAATTCTTATTTAGATTAAGAAAATAATCTAAAATGGAAACACTCACACCCATTTAATAGAATTATTTATAGAAAGTAAGGTCAGACTTGTTATCTGTCCACTATTATTTTTCATTATTCTCTAAAGCAGGGATTGGCACACTTTTTTTGTAAAGGGCTAGGGAGCAAAAATCCTAGCTTTTGAGTGCCGTTGGGTCCCTGTAGCATATTTTAGTTTAGTCTGTGTGTTTTTTAAACCTTTTAAAAATGTAAAAACCATTCTTAACTTGCTGGGTGTACAAAAATATGTCATAATTTGCCAACCCTAGCAAATGCTTCTACCTGTAGTCCAGACTGTTCCCTCAATATCCCGTGAAGGCACTGTGCACACAGGGAGACAAGAGGTAGACACACGAAATAGCTAATAATGCAAAGTACAGTATAAAGAACACTGTTGGTAGATAAGTTCTGAAAACACTGGTACAGGTAGTATATGCTATAAGATTAGATAAGGATGAGATCAGAGTGGGCTTAAACAGCTGGGGAAGGCTCATGGCAGAGGCTAAAGTTGAGCCTGGTCTTGATAGAAGGGAAGAGAGAAAAACTTGGAGCAGAATATATTTTATGTGTATGTGTGTATGGACTTACATACACACGTGTACAAATGCATTTATAAATAAGTGAAATATATATATCCATTCTCCTCATGAGATATCCTTAGGATTCAAATTCTCAGAATTCTACAATGACAGGGGCTTTGGAATTCCGAATATTAAAACGTTTGCTTCTTTATCATCATTTCCTAAGGTGAATCAGATCTAAAACAGACCAAGTCCATGTGGTTTTGGTTAGCAGCCTTCACATTGCCCTTCAATCACATTCAGGTGTGACAGAGTGATTCATAGAGAAAGTTGTTCTCAGTGAGGCAGATTTTAATGCTGAGTGTACAGAGGTTTTCTGCTTTTCTTTATTCAGTTAACAGAAAAAATTTAATGTACTTACTCATAGAAATGTAAGAGATACTCAAAAGACAGAACACCAGTTACCCTGTACTAATCAATAAAACAGAAGCAGTTCCCCCTGTAGAGTGTAAGAGCCATGGTCTATTTATGTGTCTAACAGTGTCACACTCAGTAGAAAGAGGCTGATGAATGTCTTAGTGGAAGGCCAGGAGCGGTGAAAGATGGATGAAACCAGAGTCCTTCAGTTGTGCCCCAATATGTTGTTTAAACCCATGACTGTATTCTAGCCTGCCATCACTGTCATCACCTCTTATCCCCTCTTTCCATCTTATCATTGTGCAGTGAGACTCTTCACTCCTCTTCTCCACTTGTTCTTGCCCAGAACTGTTTATCAGGAACGTCAATCTGTGGGCCACCCTTCTCACTGGCCAAGGTCCCTGAGACCCTTACCAAACTCTCTTCTAATCTTACTGCAGCTACATCAAGGCCAAGCTCAAGAAAGTTTCTCTCTGTACCAAGCATGTACTTAGTGCCTATGAAGTGGTGCCACTGTGGAGTCTGATTCTGTGGCCACAGTAAGGGTGGTATTGAAAAAAACTTTCAGGCTCAACTTCTTTTCCTTAGCCCATACATTTCAACTTGAAATCATAGACTGGTAGTCAGTAGTGAAAATCTATGGATTCCAAAAGCAAACATCATGGGACGGCGCTTCTACTGGTACCACTGCTTGAGCAATGACCACCAGAAGGCATTGCCTAATGTCCCTCAGACAGACCGTGTCACCCACTCTAAGGGGAAGCTTTGTTGAAAGGCTTGAGAAAGCCTTAAGGAGCACAGAGGTTACTCTGCCTTTCTCTTTTTAATGGCTTTAATTGTGTTTTCCCAATTTTGATTAAGTACTAAGCTCTGGAATTTCTGTCTATTCACTGTCCTTATCTTCATCTTTTCTTCTCCTTTCATTTTTCTCCTTTTGTTCTTTGATTCATCTTCATCCCAAACTGGTGGATGGAGGAGAGTGTGTGTAAGTATGAACGTGTGTGTGTGTGTGTGTGTGTGTGTGTGTAAGGAAGGGGGCATAGGTTATGGTGAATAGAACTTTCCAGAATTTCTTCAGTGCTCTTTAACTCTTGGAAAGTCCCCAATTCTATAAATTAGTTTTCAGGGATCTGGGGGAGAGAAAGAAAAACTGTTTTATCTAAGATTATTTTTACTAATCAGCATTTTATTATATTATTTGAAATATGAGGCTTTGTCATAACTAATTGCTCTTTTGATAAATATATATTTTGTTCAAGCTATTTTGTTAGGTACCAGAGGTATGGAGAGAAAAGCTATAGGCCATATCTTCAAGGGGCTAATGAAGGACCAGTGAACGTATTATCAATACTATGAAGTATGGTAAAAGACATGGTAGAAATAAATAATGGGTACTAACTGGAGTACACAGGAAAGGCAGCTTATCCAGAATGAGAAGTTAGGGGAAAGCTAGAGAGGAGTTTCTGGGGAAGGAAATGCCTTAATGGGTTGCAAAAAAATAGGGAGAAAATGTTAACCTGACAAAATGAGTGTTAAAGGGAATTTGAGGTAGGTGAAATAATATGTGTTAAGGCAGCATTGTGAGAGAGACCAATGGATTCTGGGAACTGCAAGTATGATAGGTTGACACATATCCAATAAGGGGTTAATGTCCAAAATATACAAGGAGCTCATACAACTCAATAGCAAAACAAAACACAATTAAAAGATGGGAAAGGAACCTGAATAGACATTTTTCAAAAAAAGACACAAATGGCCAACAGGAACATGAAAAATTGCTCAACATCATTAATCATCAGGGAAATGCAAATTAAAACCACAATGAGATATCAGCTCATACACATTAGGATGGCTATTATCAAAAAGACAAGAGATAGCAAATACTTGTTAGAATGTGAAGAAAAGGGAACCCTTGTACACCTTTGGTGGGAATGTAAACTGGTACTGCCAGTAAACACTATGAAGGTTCCTCAAGAAATTAAAAATAGAACTACCGTATGAGCCAGCAATCCCACTTCTGAGTATCTATCCAAAGGAAACAATACCATTATCTCTAAGAGATACTTGTACTTCCGTGTTCATTGCAGAACTATTCACAAAAGCCAAGACACGGAAAAAAACCTGAATGTCCATCAATGGATGAATAGATCAAGAAGATGTGGTATATATGCATATATATACAATGGAATATTATTCAGTCTTAAAAAAGAAGGAAATCCTGTCATTTGTGACAATGTGGATGAACCTGGAGGGTACTATGCTAAGTGGAATAAGCCAAAGAAAAACAAATGCTGTGTGATATCAATTATATGTGGAATAAAAAAAAAAGTTGGATTCATAGAAACAGAGAGTAGAAAAGTGGTTGCCAGGGGCTGGTGTGGTGGGGGAATAGGGAAAGATTGGTAAAAGGGTACAAACTTTTTTTTTTAAATAGATCTTTATTGGAGTACAATTGCTTCACAATACTGTGTTAGTTTCTGTTGTACACCAAAGTGAATCAGCCGTATGCATACATATGTCCCCATATTCCCTCCCTCTCGAGCCTCCCTCCCACCCTCCCTATCCCACCCCTCTAGGTCATCGCAAAGCACTGAGCTGATCTCCCTGTGCTATGCTGCTGCTTCCCACTAGCTATTTGTTTTACATCTGGTAGTGTATATATGTCGATGTTACTCTCACTTTGCCCCAGCTTCCCCCTCCCACCCCGTGTCCTCAAGTCCATTCTCTATGTCTACGTCTTTATTCCTGCCCTGCAACTAGGTTCATCAGTACCTTTTTTTTTTTTTTTTAGATTCCATATATATGTGTTAACATACGGTATTTGTTTTTCTCTTTCTGACTTATTTCACTCTGTATGACAGACTCTAGGACCATCCATCTCACTACAAATAACTCAATTTTGTTTCTTTTTATGGCTGCGTAATATTCCATTGTATATATGTGCCACAGCTTCTTTATCCATTCATCTCTACAAACTTTCAATTAAAAGATAAATAAGGTCTGAGGATCTAATATATAACATGGTAACTATAGTTGATAGCACTGTATTGTAAAACTGAAATTTGCTAAGACAGTAGAAAAAAGAAAAAAAAGAGTAAGAATGAGAAAAAAAAAGAAAGTTGAGAATAGGGTAGGGTGGCAGTGGTATTCTTGATCCATCTTGTACCAGCTTACAGAGCCAACTGTGAACATTTCTTCTTAACTCTTATTCAGTGACTTTACCTTCTTTGCTTGAAATTGGCTTGGGGGGGTGGTATTTACACCACCTAAACCGGTAAACATTACAAATCAGGGGCTTCTACTCCCCCTGACCCCAGAGTTAAACATTTGCCAGAACACCACTGAGTGTGAGGAGCACCAGGAAATAGCCAGGGCCAAGGTAAGAAACCCTTTGAATATCATACTAGAGAGTGTGGATTTTACTCAAACCATTGGGGAACCCTCAAATTATTTTAAGGGATGCAGTTACATACACGGGTTGGCTTTCAAGAAATATTACTCCAGCAGCAGTCTGGAAACAAATAGATTGCTTGGGGACGAGGATGGAGTCAGGGAGATCTAGCTTTATCTTACTGGTATCGTTTTCAACACACTAATAAAACAAAAAACCTGTAAGGGATGATAATATACAATTTTCTGTTTTCTGCTTTGTGTATATGCAGAAGGCGAGAAGAAGCAAAGATTTTTAAAGTTCATATTTACTATGAATGAGATCAGGTTTTCTTCTGGAGAAGTCATAGAAGAAGCAGACTTAATTAGGTTGTGTTAATGAAGAACGTTGAGATAGGCAAAATGATTTCTTTGGAAATATTATTTCTGGATTAAATAGGTGTTGTTAGGTGCACCCAAAGACCAGCAGCTGGTTATGGTACTTAAGAAGGTCTTAAGTAAGGCTAGTGCACAGACTGAGAATGTCCACATGGGTTAATGAATGGGAGAGGTTGTGAAAACTATTACTTAATCCCAATTGAGAGTTTCCTGAGCCACTGGGGAACTGAGTTGAGGTTGATAGACAAGAATAAGGTTAGAAGGAAACAGAGCATTAAACAAACAAAACAAACAATAGTTCAGTTTGACTTGTGATTTACCTGGAATTTAGAAAGCCTTGCTAGTAGCAAAAAATGTAAAATGAAGCTATGTCAACATTTTTATTAAAATAATTGTCCAGCCATTCACTGGAACAGAGACTTTATTATATACTGGCAGAGAAAATAGAAAATTTGACTGTTTCTTAACTAGTTCTTGAATACCCAGCATACAGAGTATTAAATAAGGCATTGGGAGCTGTAACAGCTGGTTCTGAGGGCCCAGAGACTGCAGGGAAAGCTTTAATAGCTAAAGCTCACACAAATACTAAATTAATACTTACTTATGAAAATTTAGGTGTTTATTTTTCAAATCTTTAATAATCCTTCTTTTTTCATGAGTTCATCTTCATTCAATTGGATTGTTATCTTATCACCAGGGTCATAAGATACTCAATATCATACAGTTTACACCATGGTTACCCTAGATCTTATAATAATTTGGATTTTTTTTTAAAAATAAAGAACTTCTTTTTGTTAGGTGTGGTAAAGTCCTGGTGTATATTTTTCTAGGATCTATAACTGTGCACAAAAGGTGAACTTCAAATTTTCAACACTGAGGTGAATATGTTTTCCTGTGCAGAATCCACTAAAAACAAATGGAGATAGGAGAGGAGGCATGGGAGCAATTATTGCACCATCATATCACATACCCAGGATCATAAAAAGCACTGTTTGCCTAAAAGTCTGAAATTGCTGCTTATGTTTTCATAAGCATTTGATTCTAAAAAAGTATCTAGATAGAAAATACCGTAATCGTCAAAATTTGCTCTATCATTTTTTAAAGCAGGCACATATTTTAGTCCTCTTTGTACAAGTCAAAACCCTGTACTTTGACCTTTCAATGTTTTTCGCTTTTTTTTTTTTTTGAGACGCTGCTTGGTCAAGCACAGTGGTCTTCTATTTTTTTTTAAATTAAATTTAATTTTTTTATATAGCAGGTTCTTATTAGTTATCTATTTTATACATGTTAGTGTATATATGTCAATCCCAATCTCCCAATTCATCCCCCACCCCTGCTGCTTTCCCTGTTAATTACAAGTAATACCTACTATTGTTAAACCACCACTTACATATTACTCATCATTTTGCAAACACTGACTAGTATCTCTACTACTGAGACAGTAACAGAACTGATCTTGTGCTTTGTCTGCCCAATTCTACTTGGAATCAATAGTTTTCCTATGACTCTTCTGAAATGAGAGTGAGTTTAGTTGAGAGTATGAAACACTAACCATTTTTTTCCACATCAGCTCTAGATAAACCCAATGTAACTGGTGTTTTTCAAATTAGAAATACTTCTCAATTACTCTTACTAATATATTGACTGATTCTTGTTTACCATCATGTTGAAGCTACAAATAAGTTTATATTTAGTGAATCATCAGGAATATTATATTTTATTATAAATTCCTCTTCTTTATTAATTTAATTCAGCTCCTTAAGTACCAGGATCACCTAACTTGACCTCATATTCGCCTCTGTTATTGCACTGTAGAACATTTCCAGAGTCTTGGACCTTCTCATATTAGTGACTATGAAGAAAAATAATTTCACCTTCCTATTATCTATTCTGAGGTTTTGTATAACCCCTACTCACGCTGTACTCTTATAAACAATCTCTTATATTCAAGATTCTGGTCACTTTACTGGAAAATAAACAGTCCTCTGCCTGTAATTACAGCCTTCAGGAAGGGGCAAGCCAATGACCTCTCTGACTTTAGGCACAGGAATAAGCCCTGAAGATTAAATGCCTCCTATTCCCTCATCTTTTCCCTTGGCAAACTCTACTTCATTCTGGGCCAAACAAATGTGAACAAAGTGAACAGAGAAAAAGGTGAGAATTTCTTTCTACTCTTCACACGTATTTTTTGCACCTGCATTTCAAATCTTTGTGGCTTGTGGAGATGACAAAAACAATGCTTTCTGTGATCCAGTCACAAAAATATATTTGCAGATTTTATCAAGGACTTTTATCCAAACACTGCAGCAAATCAGACGGTCTCTGTTTACCGTGTAAATATATATACATGTTTTGGAAGACAAACTTTTTTGTCAAAATCAACACTAATGTCTATGATCCGCAAAGCACATGCTTAGGTACAAAAAAGCATGACGAAGTGCCTAAGACCGTAAACCTATTTAGATATTTGCAGGATTAAATATATATAGATAAACATGAGTGTAACAAAAGAGAGAGGCAAAATATGTCAGCAGCTAGAGATGCATTAAAATAGCATAAAGGCGGTACTAACCAGAGCACATGCCCCTGTATATTCAGTAGATGCTCATGACATCCTCGTGAGTCCTGGGAGCACTTGTCCCTCACTTGGCCCTCTAGGCCACATGATTCTCATGAGAAGGAAATGGTCTAAAATGGATGTAGTTGTGTAGAGGACAGTCCACAGATGTTGAAAGACAATGAGACTCAGCATCACATTCCTTTGAATTCTATCAACTTTCATAACTTTGACAGTTTCAAAAGACCTTATTTTGTGTATTTTCATAATTATATGACTTTTTTTTTTTGGCCATAGGACTTACTGGTAACAGGACAATCCCTTCCATCCCTAAGAAACACACAGGTTTTTCTGATGAGTAGGGTCCCAAGTGTTGGCCACAGAAGACTGAAGAGGGGGAGAAGAAAGAAACAACTTTGATTGATATAAGAAATTTCTGCTTTCAAAGGTGATTAAAGTGATACACTATGAGAGGCAGTGAAAGTAAGAGCTACCTAAATTATGTCCTTAGCTTCTAGAAATTCACACATTATCTTCTTCACGCTAAGAATTACTTAACGAAAAGTGACTATTTAGAAATCAAAGAAAAGACAAAGTTCGGAAACACTGACAACTTTTTTAAAAAAGAGAAAGTGTTTAAAAAAGTTAAATTCTCCAGCACAGTTTTACTTCTTGTGATACATTTTTCTAAGTTTAAAGTAATATGCACTCACGGTCAGAACCCACTTTAAAAAGCTGCTTAAATGCCACAGCAAATAGTTAAGACCTCGAGCTTATGATATAGATAAAAATTAGTTTGTTAAATACTGGCTATGTACTTGACCATGTAGTGAAGACAAAATTGCTTTTTTGAGCTTTATGTAAGTTAACTTTTAGCTTCATGAAAAAGTTAACTTTCACCTCCTCAGGGTGGCCTTTTGTGACTATACTACAAAATTTAGATCTTCCTCCTCATTTGCATTCACAGATGTTTATTTCCCTCACATTATATTTCATGAATTATTATGATGTATTTGTTTGCTGGTATGACTGATTGTCATCTCCTCCCCAGTAGGTTTGTTTCATAAAGACAAGAACCAGGCCTATCTTACTCACCATTTTAATACCAGTAGATTAGACATTCAGTAAATTTCTGTTGAATTTCTTGTTGAATCTTAGTTGTATGAATAAATCCTTTCCTCTGTCTCTTGCTGAAAATGATGATTACAAGTTTTTGGCCATTTTATGCACTAAATAAAATGGTTAGGATTCTAGCACTTGGCTTAAACTAATAAGATGAAAGAACAAGCATGTAATGTAATTAGCTTAAATTAAATGGAAACTATTGCACGTTTTATTGTCAAGATAATTTTTAGAGATATTCGTTTTTGCTATTGACTGCTACTGCATTAGTGCTTGTAATCTGCTTAGTGCATTAGCACTAAATACTATTGATTCACTCAGAGCTAACAGACCAATTTAATCTTTGCATTTTTCCCATTTCCTGAGTAGCACTTCACCTATAGTTTAGTTAGTAGACTGGTTGCTAGATGCAAGTGTTAATCAGATTTTAAATTTAAAATGTCATCAGAAAATTTAGTATCCTACAGATTTACATTTTCTGGTACATGGATTCAAATTCTAGCAAATCATGAATAAGCCATATATTTTTAGATGACAACTCAGCAAGTTTAATTTTCATAAAATCAGCTCTAGAAAAGAATGATTTACAAATCAAAACTGGCCTTAATTCATGCCTTTTACCTAGAGCACCATTTGAAATATCACCATTTTAATGTCCTTCAGTTGATGAACATTTTGGTGATTTACCCAAATCAAACAACTGAAGTCAGACTTTAGCCTGAGTTCAGAATTGTTATTTATTGTTTTATAATTATATACTGTTCATAAAACACCTCCCCCTATTAGTGAACATCACGAATAGTTAAAAGAAGCCTTTGCCCTATATTAGCATGCATTTATAAGATATTTCTCTGTCCTCTTGTTGAAAAACTAGAGAATATTTTTGAAGTATAGAAGTACACACTTCATCTGCCCCACCTTAGCCTAGGTCTAGGGTGAAGTACAGGAAACCTCTTTTCCAAGGATTTTAGTCAGCAAGTCATTCATATGCAAATGAACCTGCCTGGACCATTTTAGTTAGAAAAAATATATAATTATCAGACTGGAATGTAACCAGGATCCTAGAATCACTTACCACATTCACTATTATATTAAAAAAAAATCAAAAGAGTTTTAATGACTTCAAGAGTAGCTGAGCCATCGGTTTTATTTCCCTGATAAATGAGCCCTTTACAGTCCTCCCTGGACGCTGGAGATGTGACTTACAGCACATATCTGGGCACTGAGTCATCCTGGACGCTGGGTGCCCACTGATTCAGTATCTGTGCCAATCTATGAATAAGCAACGGCAGAAATTCCTGGTGGGTTTTCTATCCAAATTCTGACAGCTCCTCATTTTTCTTATTAGAGTGAGGAGATAATAATGCAGGGTGGGATGCCATCAATGAGATAGAAGTCTGAAGTAAGGGTGTAACACCCAAAATTTGATACATTATTTGGAATAAAAAATCCATTATTACTCAAGGAGCTTAATATTCTTATCAAAATGCAAGATCCCAAATGCTTTCAGAAGTCTCTAATCATGTAGTAGTATGGCAATGAAAGTATGTATCAGAGCTGGGGCTTCAAAGTTTTATTAACACTTCAGCTTTTCAAAGACCAACTTTAAGATTTATTTTTTTGACCGAACTCCTTATTGTTTGCTCCGTTAACTTTACCAAATGAGTCTCCATGTAGAAATCAACTACTTAAATAAAACACAGATCACACCGCTTGCTTCAAAGGATATTAAGAAAAATGAATTAATTTACAATGCATGTGGCATAGTTAACTCTTAAATACCCATGCACAGGTGGGAAATACTATATCACATCATATATTGATATAATATAATCCACACAAACTTATTTACATTTTTGGTGATAGTTTCAGCATTAACTGTGTTTCTTTGCTTAGTTTATTAAAACGTCATGTCATTGCTTTTTCATTCTTTCCTGGGAATAAACTATAAAATGGCTTAAAGAAGGGTTAGCAGGAGGACGAGAAAAAAGCAAATGGCTTTAATGGCTCACTCTGTAACATGTTTTCTAATACCCCCAGGGTGTGCCCTGTGATTTCAGAAAGTGTTATAAATTCTGGAAAGAAAATAATTTAAAATTCCTCTTAATAAAATAATGCAATATGGCACTTTTCATGGGATGGATAGCATGGAGAATTCAAGTAAACAAGTTAGGGAGCAGCGACTCCCTGAGCCTGGGAGACAATAAAGAAGAGTTTACAGAAGGAAAGGCATCAAGTGTAAAATTAATGAATTTCTACTTAGACTTTTTTTAAGTATATTGAATCCTTAGACTGCAAGGATTTTCTTTCTTGGAAGATTTTGCTTTGGTAGCTATTACATTTGGCATATGGCCAAGATATTTGGTGTTTAGAATGAAGAATCCTCAACATTTTTCATATAGGATAACACTCTCTCATTTCGAAGCACAGGAAGTAAAAAACCCTGAAATCTGACTTCGCATTTTTCATCCCTAATACAAAATGCGTTCTCCTGAGAGTGCTAGACTGTTTAAATAAGACATGCCAAACCAGTATAATTACATGGATGTTATTTGTAACATTGACTCCACATTCCCAGTTCAAATGGTGTGGTGGGGGAGATTATAGATATATGGCCTATAAAGAGTTATAAATCTTTGTTTATTTTATTAAATATTATGAGACATGCCCTGAGGATGACAGATCAATAATGGTCCTTGTGGTTTTCTGATGGAAGGCTGCAATTATTTTCTTCCATTACAACTTGAATGTAACCCAATTTTACTCATCTATCATCTTTATAATAGTAATAAAGAAACATCACTGTATGTTTATTTTTATGCCTATTCCTATTATCCCTTGTTTGCATCTTGTTTTGATTTTGTTTTCATTCAAAATTGTTCTAATCATGTTGCTTTCTTCCTTTGATGGCTCTGAGTGGTGACCCTTTAACTTTGGCACTCTTTAAAACGGAGATGGAAAATTACTACTTTACGTTTCCTTTATTTTGGGAAGCAGTTGGCTACTCTTTGAATTCGACTATAAATGATGTTTAAAAACAAGGAAGCTTAGTACAAACAACCTGTGAGGTTAACTTTTTCTAAAACTGCATTATCTGCAAATTCTTGAATGCATAAGATAAATTACATTAGCATAGTATCTTATAGTGCCATAGGTAGTTAGACTTGAAAGTCAGGTAAAGGAGCGCCTTACACCTTTTAGCTTGACTATATAGCACAATTCTGATTCAGCTGTCTTTCTCTTCACCATCCAAACCACCACCACTCCCATATCTCCCTTTTTTTTTTCTTTTGGAACTATTAAGTCTTAAGGAGGACTTAACACAAATTAAGCATTATGGAGGTGGGTCACTCATAACAGTTAGTGGGGGAAGTAAAAGACCCTCATGAGCAATAGAACCAGAACGTGTCTCTTCCAGAAAACCATCCAATAATTTGAATTTGACTTTCTTTACACAAATAACAATACAATAATAGCTGTTATTTATTATGTGCCAAGGACAAAAGTTAGAGTCTTTTAAACATTATTGTACTTGTCCACACCATAGTCCTGCATGGAGGAAAACGGGTTCAGTGAGTTTAAATAATGCCCTCATGGTCAGGCAGATAGAAAATCATGGGATACAAGTCTGAACCCAGATCTCTTTAATTTCAGTCTTGTTCCATTAGGCTATGCTGCCTCCCAAAGAGATAAATTTATGGTCATCTTATTGTGCCAGGTACTTTATATTTATTATCCCACATTTTTACAAAAAGGCTGAGAAGTAGGTATTGTTATCTGCATGTTACGAATGAGATTGAGGCTCTAAGAATTAAGTAACGTGGCAGAAGTTACACAGCTGGTATGCAGGAGACCATGAGTTCCAACCTGGTGAGTCTGGCACCAAATTACATGCTTTTCCCCTTCAACTGATCACTGGTCATTAAGATGACCAAGACATTGATAAAAATATTTGCCACCAGTCTATTTCTATTCTTTCAAATGCTTATATGTAGAAAAAAACTTTCGTAATGGGATTGCAAGAAAAAATATAATGTCGTAACTGTATTTCCTGGGTGGGTGAGAGATATTTCAAGGACCCTTTTATATTTCAACTTTGATTAAAAATCTTTCCAAAATGTGTAACTCCACTTCTCTTCGTAAATATACTATAATTTAGGGAAGAGGATCTTTGTTGATTTGAGGACAAAAAATTCCCTTATTCAAAAAAAAAAAAAAATTCCCTTATTCAATATTCATTCTTACTTGGAAGAAACTGGGCTAATGTGTACTGATGCTAGTTTTTTCCTGGAAAAATTGTCATGTTACTAAATCCCTTATATGATACTGTTGGAGATCCAGTTAATGTGCTTAAAAAAAATTTTTAATAGTTTATCCCCAAGTAGAAGGTGAGGTTTTCTTATGCCCAAATTTGGGGATTTACAAAGTCTCCAGATTATGTGGCATTTTTTCAGTTACTTTATTTTGAATGTGCTGTTTAGGGAACACACATTAGCCTAAAACAACTTCAATCAATATTAATTTAGGATGCTTATAGAGGTCAAATGATGAATGGGTAAAAAAAGGCGGTAAAGATATTTAAGACTAAAGATTTAATAATTTGTGGGTGTAGAATCTCATAATCCTAAATGTTGGAAATCACCGTGAACAAACCCTTTAGGAATCACTTTCAAAAGCAACATAGAAAATGGTTACACTGCAAAGATCAAGAAGAACAACTAATATCAACACTATATTACATGAATGGATATCTGTGGCTTGGGATAAGTTTCCAGAAACAGCATCATATGTGGAATTAATGAGTTCTGAAGCACAAATAACTAAGAGGTGAAGATGATTTGCTTTGGAAACTATCAGATGACTCAAAAGACGGTTTTAGTGATGTCATCAATATGAGAAGATGTACATGAAGAGTTTGCACAGATACTTTCATAAAACGTTGAGAGTGGAAAAAGCAACATAATATGTGATCTAAAATAAGCAAGTGAGGTCTGATACACCTGCTGGACCCATAGAATCTAAAAGGCCCTTTCTTGGTCCTCTGTCTGATCCTGTGATAGAGACACGTTTTGCGTAGGGTGGAAGCTCAAGGAGGGCCAGAAAACCCCTGCTGCTGCGAATGTGCTCTCTAAGTCCTCCGAAGGTTACTGCTGCACTGTCTTAACTTTGTCCACAGAGCACACAATGGTCCCTCCATAAAGATCTGACTGATTAGACATGTTAATAACAAAACTACAATATATGTATCTATTCACTAAACATTATGCCAAAATAAAAACTTAGTTCCAAGAAATTGTCAGAAGGGTCACCTGATATCTTTGCCAAGACAAAATGGAGTTGTATTGCTTACAGTATTTCCAAACTTTTTTGATCTTGTAAATCATTTTGCTTTTGTGTGAGTAACAGCTCTAGGTGTCTTCATTTTATGATGAAGCTGGGAAATGACTGTATGCTGACTATTGGAACAATCCGAGGTCTTTCTGTGGCGGGTATATGAAAACTGATAACGTGGGTAGTTTCATTCTTGGAAAAATTCTGACCTTTAGTAACCAGAGAAGATAAACAGGCAAATAAATAGAGGAGATTGGAAGGTATCTGTCTCTGTGGAATTTGGCTAGTGTAAAAGTTGTCTTCCCTTGTAAGAAGACTATGTTGGCCAGTTCCATCTTGTTTCCCACAAGAATTTTTGCGATGGGAGTGATAACGGTTTCAGGTGTGGTTGGTGCATTTTGGGCATTTTTCCTGGGTGATAAAACTGCCCTGAATTTCATTGGGTAATCCTGCCTTTTTGTTCCCTTTGGAACACTAAAAAAGTCAAAGGGGTAGGATAAAGTTCAGCTGTGTTTTGAGAATTTCTAGAATTGATAAATACTTTTACATCTGGGGGCTGAAATGTACAAAATAAAACAATGAGATAAGATATCAGTATACCCTTGTAAGGTAAAGTCTCTTTAATTTTTAACCGAACAAGATTTAAATAGCAAAGTCGTGTGCTTTAGAGGCTCTGAAGGAATTCCCAGTAGACTCTTTTTTAAACTTGTTTCTGAAGCAATTCATTGGATGCAGGAAAAATGTTTTCTCTGAAATGCTATTAATATTACACTTTTATGTCCTAATTCCCAGGTTTCTGAAAGTCTTTTTGTTTCCTTTCATTCTTTGTCTTTTCTAGTGAGGAAAAGGGACAGCCTCATGAGCAATCCCATTGCTTCTTACAGATTTTGCAACATATATTAAATGTATTCAGGGAGAAATAAGTCTTAGTTGGGATATATATGTATGTATATTATGTATATTCATAGACTTTTGAGAGAGAAGGAAGTTATGTCTTTAGTTCACTAAAAGATGGATTCATTTTCTCAGAAGCATTTTTCTAACTTTATAAATAAATTACTTAAGAGTTTCCATCTGGAGAAGTACTCTAGACATTTCAGCAAAAGTGAAACAAATGTTTCTGAATTATTATGCCCTTGTTATCCATCTGCAAATTATATACTTTCTTTTATCAAGGACATGTTTAATGTTCTTCCTGCTTGCAATTACAACCTTTACCACTTAGATTGAAAACTGCTAGAGTAAGTGAGTTGTACATTTTCAAAGTCAAATCGTCTTTAGAAAAGCTACAGAATTTGTTCATACAGTTATGATCACTAGTGGTCATTATGTTAGGAGGCATAACCAGGTCTGTATGTTCAAATCTGGGTCCCCACCAAGAAAGCCCAAGGCCACAGTGGACTCCCAGTTTGATGCTCTTCCTCTAGCACCAAGTGATCTGATGACTAGCAGGATAAATCCTCTGGGTATAGCTGGTAGCCTTTACTATATCTAAATCAAAGCAATAAAGAATTTCCCTAACAATTCCTGGGAAAATATCATTTCATGTAAGTACAAACAATCATCAATCAAGAATATTTATATCTATAAATATCAAATGCCAACCAGGTAAAAAGCAACAAATTAGAACTTGGTAGACACCAATTCAAGCACATTCAAGCACAAAGTTTATGTATTGAAGTCAAGATCCAAAGTACGGATTTGAGAGCAAAAATTTCCTCTGTAGTTTTCTAATTTATTCAGAGAGGTATATTAGTGCATTTAAAATGTTTAATTTATCAACATTTTAGAAGAGATTTTTTTTGTTTGTTTTTAGTGAAGTTTCTTTAAGTAATGCCAAGAATAGAGACTGTTCATTCATACATCAGTGAGCGAATGGGATCTCATTAAAAAAAAAAAAAAAAGCCTTCAAAACCTACAAATTAAGCATCTTATTCTAAATGTTGTAAAGACTGCATGGCATCTCAATAACTGTGTTTTATAGGAATTGCTGTTGTGTTAAACTTTATGTACATTCGACCAGAACTACTAAAGCTGATAATGAGAAACAAGGTTAATAACCTGAAAAACACTGGCAAACCTGTAAACCCAAATTGTAAAAATATTTTATATTTTCTTTTAGTTATCACATTAACTTTTTCTCAAGCTATGATTCTACCTTTAAATGGAGATTCAATTTCTAAATTTTCTTGGAGAGAATTTGCAAATATTTGGATAAAGCCCATTTACCAAGCACCAAAAAGCCCTTTATATTCTCTTCTAGACTGATACCTATTCTGACTTGTACCTCATAATTTGTAAGTAGTGAACCTGTATGACTTACCCTATTGAAGCAGTGTTCGTGGTTGGGGCCATAAAAATGCTGGAGACATCTCACATTGTTTTTGTTGACGATCTTGTTGAAGAACTCATTGACATATTTGACAGGGAACGCACAGACAGCAGAGCGATTCATTGGTTCGACAGAATCTGGCTTGCTTTGTGCAAACACCCCGTAGAGAATGTCATCATTCAGGTTGGCACCTATTTGCTTAGCGAGCTGGGTCCCAGGCTTACTGACATACGCAGCTTGGAGAATATTAAACACTTCCTCCCTTGTGGATCTCTTTCTTCTCTTTTCTGTGAGAATACACTCCAGAGGCATTTCCATGTACGAATGCAAACCAGAGTCTACTGAACAGAACCTGATTATTCTTGTGTGAAAAGTCTGAGCATCTAGAGTTTCCCGTTGGACCGTCAAAAAGTAAATAAAATGGTTGCTTTCAAAGGCGTGGACATACTTAATGGGGTAGGAATCTCGGAACTCAGGTAGAACATCAATATAGGATTGGTCTGTCAAAAACTTAAAACCATCTTGCGTTTCCTTTAGCCTTCTCACAGATATCGAATGCAATGAATGATCTGGAAGGTAAGAAGAATTTATGGTATTGCCCACGAAGAAGTTGATGAATCGATCCTTCTCAGACAGCAGGACTTTGGTTCCCAGGGCACTCACCACACAGTCAGGACACTGGCTGGGCTCTTCGTCTGCCTGTGGAGAGTACATGCAATGAACCTCCGACTGTATGTTAGCAGTATTGTCAGGTGGAAGGACGTGTCGCTGGCAGGTCCCTCTGTGGACACTGCCGCAGCTAATGAGTTGGTCATCATAGTACGTGTCAACAAGCAGAGCCATGTTGATGTTATCTTTCCAAACGCCACCTGATAAATTGGCTTTGTGGCTGCAGTTCTGACATGGGAAACAATCTGGGTGTTCCAGCACAGGCCCAGTCTTGTACTCAGCAACCTTCTGAAGGTCTTTGTCATTTAAAACGTAAAGGTAGTTAATGGCACCGAGGTAAATGTGATGCTTGTGCGAAACAACATTCTGAATGGGTGTTTCTGCTGTGAAGTTAGGAAGCTGATACTGCATGTTCACATTCATCTTGGACTTTACTAGTGCCTCTTTACACTCCCCATTGCTCTTCTGCACCAAGGTAAACAGAAGCACAAGGATGCCAGGTGCAAGCACAGCAGTGGCCTTCATGGTGAGAAGTTTATCTGCCAAAACATGTTCAAGTCAAGAGCCGTTTAGTTGTCATTAGAAACAAAGAAGAAGAAACTGAAAGAACTATACCAGTTAAACTATTAGAAACAAATCTTCCTAACTGGAATTTTTACATTGAGTGAAAACAAAAAACTCTAGCTGGTTTCACATAAAGATGCATTGTGCAGTTGGACATGACTCTACATAGTTTAATTTTAGAACTCAAGCCATGAACAAGTAATTTTAGAGAACCATTATGAGATGCAAACAATGTTCTGTATTAAGAACGATACAGCAACTAGGTTAGACTCATTCAGCAGTGAAGTCAGAAAAATAGCAAACTTCTTTCTTAACCTCTTGCTGGTTGTTTAATGTGGTTTAATATCTGTGGTTAATGACTAGGTTGATATTTAAACTTTCTCAGTTAGTCAAGTAAAGGAATTGTGGTTCAGATTCATTTATTCTACAAGTCACAGCAGGCATTGTTTCCTTGGGAGCATGTAGAATTACTAGGCTAAATTTAGCTTCCTTTTGGAAGAAAACAATCATAAATTCTAGAAGCAATATGATCACATGCTGTTTATAGGATTTTCTGTGCAGAGGAAAGGTATGGTTATAATTTGGCTATAATTGACCTATTGTTTTGGATAGACAAATGTTTAACTTAATGTAAGATCACTGGGAATGTAAAAACAGAAAGCTAAAAATGTATAAAATAAAATATAATCTTTAGGACTAAAGTCCTAGAATTATTTCTCAGGGAAAAACAACATATTGTTCGCTACCAAGTCAAAAGTTATTTAGTTAAAAGAACATTATTTTAACATTCCATTGTATGCACACGGACAGTATTTCTACTAGGAAGCATGAGTGGATTTGTTATTCAGGTTTTAAAAAGTTAAGGTGCACAAGTTATAAACATTGTGAGTTCTACTTATAACAGCTATAGGCAGGGTTGGAAAAGAAAGGCCTTAGAGAAATAGAAACCAAATAGTTATTACTTCTTTCCCCCTTTTGAAAAAATGCATAATTCTGACGGGACAAAGGGACCCTCTAAAAACATACTGGGCATTGTAACTATGCCAAAGACTAACTCTAGGTCCACAAAAACACAACAGAATTCACTGTGCACGGCTCTGTGCTTACACTATGGGAAATGGGACATGGCGCTTACCCTTCAGTGAACTTACAATGGTGTTGAGAGATAATACACATATGCAAATTACATGGTATAATACATGGTATTATACTTTCCTGTATAGCAAAAACCAAAAGCTAAAAGCATCAAGAGAGGAAGGCATGGCCTGTACTTAGGATTACTATGATCATGAGAAATATGGACAAGTCCAATATGTTTCAGGTCCAGAAGACAAGGACAATGCCTTTTTGGTTCATCACTCTATCTCAAGGACTTGATATAGAACCTAGAACAGAGTAGGTGTTCAATAAACATATGTTGAATAAATGAGTGAATAAAAATTAAACAATAAGTTCAAAGTCACAGAACAGATAAGTGTAGTAGCCAGAGCTTAAAACCAAATTTACTGACTCCAAAATCAAAGATAAATTTACCCTACCAAACTGATAGGAATTACAGGCATTATTTAAGAGGTAATAGAAAGTCATTGAAGGGTTTTGAGCTGGAGAGTCATATGAGCAAGGTTTTACTCTAGGAAGATTGATCTGGAGGAAAAGTGGCTTAGAGCAGGGAGAACCTGGCAATGAGAAGACCAGATGACAGGCATTATAGCCCATAACCAGGTAGTAAGGGCCAGAAGCAAGATGGTGGCCCCAAGAATAGACAGGAAGGGATGAATGAGAGACATATTTGAATTGATTTGACACCTAAACTGGTGGAACACAAAAGAGAAGGTAAAGATAAGCAGCGTCATCTGGGAAAAAGTGGAACAAGTTACAAACTAGGGTAGTCAGTAGGAGGAAGTTAGGCTAAAGATCAAGGAATATGATAAGCTGGTTTTAAACATGTTGAGTTTGATGTGTTATTGAGAAATGAGTGAAAACGTTCTACTATAGGAATGACTAGTAGGTTTTACATTGTTTCCAGCAAGCAGGTTATCTGGAGTAAGTGAAGAATGAAGATTCCAAGCAGACAGCATATGTGCCAAGCAATAGAGGAGAATAATGAGAAGGATGTTGAGGAGAAGCCTGCTCTTACTGGGAAAGTGGCACGATTGGTCTTGGGTGAGGTAATATCCATCTTAGATGAGACAGAGGCAAGCAGAAGCACGAGTGCCAAGTATCTGCCATCTGTGCATTAGAAAGAAGGAAACTTCAGAACTTGATCTTAGTGGGACAATTGGGATTCTAGTTGGAATAGAAATAAACTTTGCATGTTATCTGCACAGAGGGGATGGTTAAAACCAAGAACAAGTATGTTCATGGAGGGACAAGGTGAAGGAAGAGAAGACAAATGAACCAGATCTTGGAGAATACACACATTGGAGAAACTAGTGAAGGAATCAAGGAAGGTAAGTTAGTTCAGGGCGGCGTCATGAGAGCCAAAATTGCACTGTGTCACTGAAGGCAGGCGAGGGCCTCAGGAAGGTGGATGTAATCCACACAAAAGCTCCTTGTTGACCTTTACAAGAGTAGTTGCAGCAGATTCAACAGTGGTATCAGACCACTAAATTGCAAGGGTATGTGTGATGAGGAAGTAGAATGTTTGTCAAAGGAAGGACAAGAGGAGGCAATATCAGGGTTGAGAGGACTTTAAGTTGCAGGAAAGACATACACTTATTTGTAGGTCTCTTTTTCTTCTACTACCGTTTGTTGGGTATCTACTAAAGGCCAGGCACTGTGGTAGGTCTGGGAACCCAGAAACACGGTACCTTTCCCAGGAAGCTCACAGTCACTTGGAGGAGGCAACAGGTTGACAGAAATTATGGGAATGTGTAGGAAGGGCAGCCAACCAGACTGGAAATGAGGCTAGAGCTGAGTCTTGAAGGAGGATGAGGAATGGAAATTCCCAGTGGAAGAGCAGTTTGTGCAAAGATATAGTGGCAGGAGAGAACATATGATACAATCAGGAGAAATGCAAGTAGTTGGGCCTAGAGAAGCAGGGAAAACCAAAAGAGCAAATGAGGGAGATAAAAATTGTTCGATCAACATTCGAAGGGATCAAAAAGAGGCATTTCCAAGAGCCCTGAAACATAAGAGAAGTCACTCTTTCTGAGACAGCAGGAGAGGATGAGCAGTCACATAAAGATATAGGGACATTTAAGGAGTCCCTATAAGTCCCTATTAAGGGAATATGATCTCAGTGTTCTAAAAAATAAATTAGGGTATATGACCATC
The DNA here is from genome assembly GCF_028021215.1 of Eschrichtius robustus. Lineage (NCBI taxonomy): Eukaryota > Metazoa > Chordata > Mammalia > Artiodactyla > Eschrichtiidae > Eschrichtius > Eschrichtius robustus. Next base: position 96,789,931 of record NC_090831.1, on the reverse strand, counting down.
TGCTGAAATTGATGGTTACAGAGGAGTGACCAGGGACTTGAGGGTGAAGGAGGAGGTTTAGAATATCTACAGCAGGGTATGCAAACTGAGGTCAGCAAGAAAGAAAGGACTGTATAGTAGCTTTGAGGGCTTCCTGAAGATAAGACGCAATGTATATGACTTCCTCTTCACATTCATGAGATATGGAAGAAACCCAAGAAAGAAGGTCAAGGACACAATGATTTTTCAGGATCCAAATGAAGGCATCTGATTGAGGATATAGGCTTTAAAGGCTACAAAATTATAGTTGGACCAGAGGGCAAAGCAGAGCTTCAGTAAGGTATAAACCATATAATAATAAAAATAACAATAACTTGTATTGAGTGTTTACCACGTGCCAGGCATTCTGCTAAACCCTCTGATATACTCTTCGTAAACACCCTGTGAAGTAGGAAGTATTATTATTCTCCATTTCTAGATGAGCAAACTTGCCAAAAGTCACACAGAACCAGATTCAATCCCATGTCTGACTGACAGGAATCTGTCCGGGATGTTGAATGCTTCACTAACACTGGACCAGCTTCCTGAGCTAAGAGGGAGAGTGCACTGGAGCAGAAGTTAGACAGAGCTCTGGTTCTGGCCCTTTCCCTCTCTAGGGAACCAGCTAATGATGGCTTAGCATACGCATCTCTTCCCAACTCGTGTTCAGTGACCTCATCTTGGTTGCTTGAAATCGGCCTTGGTGGGAGTATTTACCCCATAGAAGTTGGCAAACACTAAAAATCAGGGCTTATTTCCCCCCTGGAGGGATGGTTATTAAATACTTACAAGCATACCCCTGGGTTGAACCAATGAATGCTGAAGTATTTTCCAACTCCAATAATTTTCAACTCTGAGATTGTTTTTCTACGTTTTACTCCAATGCCATTGAACCGGCATATATTGCTTTCTCTTCTCTATCTATATCATCTGCCAGATCAGGCTGTGTGAGCAATTTTAAAATTTATATTGGCAGTGACTCGAGAACTACTTTCATCTTTTATATATTTTTGCCTTGATACATTTATTCCTGTGATGTGCTTGGATCAGGTTTCAATATAAAATGTCTTTTTACTGTTTGTTTTTTCTTTCTTTCTTTCTGAAACAGTGCTGGCCCTTTAACCAACTTTGAGTTCCTTACTAAAAGGAACACGTAAAGATGATTCAAACAGACTGACTAATTCATTCTCTTAAAATGTCATGCACATAGCAGGTGAAACTGAATCATTCATAAAACATTTCTGTATTTCTTTTCAGTTGATAGTTAAGATAAGCTCACTGGCAAAACATTTCCTGGGAGTGATTATCTCAGTGGCACCTTGGTCATTAAACTATTGGTATTTAGGGGTATTTCCTTTAAAGAGGGCTGCTCTATTAGCTACAAATACCAGCTTAACCTAATGGTAAGACCACATACTCAACTCTGTCTGCCATCTATCTACCTCTAGTTTTCTCATTTAACTAGCTTACATTGGGCTTTTCATGCCCTAGAAATCTAGAAATACGTTTAATCCTCTAAGAGTTATTGAGTAATTACCTGTGCCTATTACCACTACTACTGTCACCATCACTGTCCTCATCAACAAAAACCTGTCTCAAAGCATATACCTGTGTTGTAAGCAAGTACTGATGGCTCATGAAAAAACACAACAGGTGTCATGGGATAGGTTTTTAAAAGAGAGGGACTTTCAAAACTTTGACACAGGTAACTCTGCTTTCCTTAGGAATTGATTTTTCTCAGAAATCATAATATTTTATAACTATATAGATAGTACTTTATAGTTTACAAGATGCTATCAACTACATCATCTCTTCTAATCTGAATGTTTTCTTAGAAGGTAAGCATTACTCCCATGTTTTCAGGGAAAACTGTTTCAGGGGAAACTCCCATGTTTTCATGACAAAACTAAGATTCAAAGAGGATAAAATATTATCTAAAATATGATAAACATGCAATCTAGTTCTTATAAGTGTATTTCTAACTTTTTTAAGTATGATGCTTATTTGAGCCGTTTCAAATTATTTGCATTTCCTGGAAAAGACTTTTGTTCTAAAGGCACACTATTTTGAAAACTTTTTCTGAATTTACCTGCCCAGCCCCCGCTCTACTACTGGCAACTCTTTTGAAAACTCTCCCCTACCTAATGGGGCTGTCAAACTGGCTTATCTCCTCCCCACAAGGTGAGCTTGCAAACCAGGCTGGCCTTTTAGTGGATTCTATGCCTTTGACCCAGAGTTTGGACAGGGGTGAGCATGTGACTAAAGCAAGGCCAACCAGGGTCTTTTGGGGTTTAATATAGATACTGGGAGGGGACCTCTCTCCCTCAAAAATCACTAGCACTAAGGATGATATTAACTTGTACTGTCTGATGACCATCTTTGTCACTGTGTGGAGAAAGCCTGCCTGAGCATGAAAGTGACCCAAGGGGCAGGGGATCCTGGACATGGAGAAAGGCAGGCCACTAATGCTATTGTTCAAGCATCTGTATCCACCATGTCTTCAGCTAATGGGAACCAGTACATTTTTCCTTTCCTCCTTCCTTTCTCTTTCTTTTTTCCATCAGCAATTTCACTGTGATTTTTTAAAAGATTTTAATTAATTTTAAAAATTAGTTAATTTATTTTTGGCTGCTTTGGGTCTTCGTTGCTGCATGCGGGCTTTCTCTAGTTGCAGCGAGCGGGGGGCTACTCTTCGTTGTGGTGCGCGGGCCTCTCATTGCGGTGGCTTCTCTTTGTTGTGGAGCACGGGCTCTAGGACTGAGGGCTTCAGTAGTTGCAGCACGTGGGCTCAGTAGCTGTGGCTCACGGGGTCTAGAGCGCAGGCTCAGTAGTTGTGGTGCACGGGCTTAGTTGCTCCGTGGCATGTGGGATCTTCCCAGGCCAGGGCTCGAACCTGTGTCCCCTGCATTGGCAGGTGGATTCTTAACCACTGCTCCACTAGGGAAGCCCCTCATTGTGATTCTTTTATTCCTTGTGCCTGAAAGTCCTGACTAAACAATGTCCACTCGAAGATTCTACAAACTTGTGAATTCAAACACAAAGTCAAGTGCATAAAAGCAACTTTATGTAAAATATTCAAGTAATTGGCAAAGACAGTTTCTTTATTTACTTGAATAATTTCTCTAAATATTTCACTTTGCATTTGGAGATATATCTACTAGTTAAAATTTCTTAGGTGCTACACTGGCTTTTTTCTGCTCTATAGTTTCAAATTTTTCTACAATATTTACTTAACATAATCTCAAGATAGAAATAATGTATGTAAGTGAAGAGTCAAAATATAAAAACTAGAAAACATTTCAATCCTGCTTATAAGTGTATAAAAGGGATTTATGATGATGGAAAATGGCCGAGGCCCCGTATTAAGGAAACTGCAGTCATAAAAACAGTCATGGCTAAATTCTCCAGGAGGACTTGCCAGAGTGAAATCCTAAGGAAAATTCTTAGCCCTTTCTACATTTATATTATTTCCATTAATTTGAAAAGTAGGCCCATAAAAACAAAGCTAAGGAAAGAAGATCTCAATAGGAGATTCCTGATGACATTTAAAATACTGTATTTATAAACACTCACTGCTTATGAAGAGTCATATTATATCACATAGTATTAATCAAATATTTGTGAGCTCCCATTGCATACCATGCCCTTGTCTAAATACTGAGAGTTTCTACCCTCAAAAAGTATACAGTCTGCGGATTTGAAGACAGTAAGATAAATGCTAAAAATCTAAATATGTAACCTAAATTGAAAAGTGACAGATCTACTGGGCTGTCGAGAAAGCAAATTTTAAAACATGCTTTGTTCAACATTTGATTCTTAGGCTTAAAGCTTTAACACTTAGTGTTATTATCATCAAAAAACCTAAGCTGACTTTAGAAAGATAAAACAATACATGTCAAAAATCCCTTCTAATGTAGCCAGACACTACCTTGACAATGATTTCTAACAGTAAGTCAAAAGGACAGAAGAAGACTTCAGGGTTTTTCAGCCCACAAAACTGCTCATTTATATGACCACATTTAAATGATTCAAAATACCCATGAGTTAATCTTATGTCTAATATTTACAGACTAGTTTGCTTAACAACATTGTTCCCAATAACTCATAAGCCTTCTGGAGAACAGGTGGGTGTAGTGGAGAGAGTATGGGCTTTGGTGTCATCACACTCTGATGCGATGTGAATCTGGGCTTTACCATTTACATACCTTCTGACTCTGAGTGTCAGTTTCTTCCTCTAAAACATGGGGATAATAATGGTACACATCTGTGGGTTGGCCAGGAGGGTTAGAGATGAATTATGAGACACTGGCATTCAATTATGCAGCATACACTGGCATCCAATAAAGGTAGCTATTATGCTTACCCTCCTAAGTTGTGTCTTAGCCAGTTTGTGCGTACCTTCATCAAAAATGAGGAACTTAAAAAAAAAAAAAAAAATGAGGAACTTGGCACAGTCCACTGGGTGAGCCCACTCCAAATACTTGCTGTTTCATCACCTTGGCCCTCTTGTCTACAGTTTAAATAGTGTTATTTCTTATTTTCCCACCCTTTGGCCATCTTGTGGTTTTCCTCTAAAGCTGTTTCAAGTTCCTGAAGTCCTTCTTAAATTATCCTCCAAGAGATATGGGGATATATGTGTATGTATACCTGATTCACTTTGTTATAAAGCAGAAACTAACACACCATTGTAAAGCAATTATACTCCAATAAAGATGTTAAAAAAAGTAAATAAAATTAAAAAAAAAATTGTCCTCCAAGACATGGTAAGGCCATGGTAAGGGCCTTCCACACTAACGAAGAACAACAGATAAGGAACCTTTACTTTACCTCTTTAAAGAAGAGCAAACCCATGCCCCCACTGAGGTTTAGGAAATGAATATATAGGATGCTCAGTTGAATTTGAATTTCAGATAAACAATGAGTAATTTTTTAGTATAAATATGTCCCATGAATGTATATTATATGACAATATGAGTTGTAAGCAAATGGAGAAAAATAAGGGAATAATCACCCTTTTCACTAACAGAACTTAGATTGAAAATATTTTGGCCAAACCTATTTATCTGTTGGAGTAGAACTGTATTTTTAAGGTTTTTGTAGCACATGCATGTTGCAAAACTGCATATTTTTGTTGTTGTTGTTGTTGCTGTTCTGATGCTGTGTGTCTAAAACATGATGTTTTCAAAGTGATTATCAGGGTAACCTGTTCCTAACAGGTGGTTTTAAATATCATGTGAAGGTACAACTATGTAAAAGGAAGATTTTTTTTTTTTTTTTTTTTTTTTTACTAAAAATCAAGGAAACGATTTGTGTGCTTGTAGAGAAAAGTTATAGTGTATATGGCAACCTGTCACTGACATAAATTTCTGAAACAGAAAAAGTATTTCTATATTAATATGTATACTTTATAATAAAAAGCTTATTAAAATTCATATATAGGTCACTATAGGAGAAAACAAGTTAAACATGGTACAAAAAAAATTTTCATGTGTTATAAATATTGTTTTAGCAGCTCCTCTAAACAATTACTCTTGATTATTATACAAATGTTGTTTCTTTGATAGATACCCCAATAGTGCTCTTATTCAGATTCTTATCTAATATTGTATCCCTTCTTCCAATAAACATTTTAAAGGTTGAAAATGACAGAATCATAGCACAAGAAAAAGCCAACGTGCATTTTCTAGTTGTCAAACATGATCGAAATAATTGTCCAACTCTGATATGGTAAGAGTAAAGATAAAAAGAACAGAATTCCATTATATTCTCAAGATTATCCCTCACACAGTCATAATCTGTTAGTAAATATCTTTGTCCTTTTAAGAATGGCTGAAAGTATTCAACTTCTGGGAAATAAGAATAAATGGACATTTGTTTTATCATTGTGCATATTGTAAGAAGTCCTGTTCAGAAAATACATTGAACTGTCAGTCTTGATTGATGGACAGGCTTTTGTCCCATTAATAAGCCGTAGGTCAGATAAGAATGTTTCACTGCCCTTGAAAATGTGAAGATTGAACTTTCAATGTTAAGAAAGTGCTAAGATTCTTGAAATCCTACAAAACTATTTTAAAATATTTTCAGCCTAATGGATAGATGTAATTTTATAATTCAGATCGTGTAGAAGTGCTACCAGATTTTGTTCAATTAATCCAGGAACCCTGAATAACATGAATCCACAAATCACATTTGAGAAACATTTTTCTAACTATATAAATTAAAATAAAAATGAAAAAAAGCCTAGCAACCTCTTCCAGTTGCATTCAAATACAGGGTTTGAATAGGATAAACCTGACTGAATGGTCAGAATGTGAACCACAAAAGGGAGACACAGAGAGGAAGCCGGTACATCACTCATTAATGAATCCGACATTTCCCTCCCTCAGTGCTTGAAAATGTCCTCGGCATAAGGCACGGTGAATTCCAAATGGGAAGAACTGTGCTCAGGATTGAGTTTATATAACTGATCACTCTCCCCTGGTGTTACCTAAAGCAGAAATCAAATGGCTGCAGAGGAATGCTGGTGGTTAGTGGACCCCATTCGTGTCATGGCCGCTGTCACGTAAAGAAAGAGAAATCAGCATCCAGGGAAAGAAAGAAAAAGAGGAGACACATGAGGATGCCAAAGGGCAGGCTGTGACCCTGAAATATGGAGTGGTCAAGCAAGGGGGGTGTTCTCCTCTAACACTATTTGCACCTAGCTCTTAGGGTGTGGCTGAATTTTATTTTGCTCACATCTGAGAACTTTTCATGGAAATCAAAGTTAACAAGTAGACTCTCTGGCAGTGAAGTGAACTAGGGACCCTTTTCAAGGTGAATTTTGTCAGTATATGACGTTTTCTTTTCAAGCAAAGTAGAAAAAAAAACTTTTAGAAATCATGAAAATAGTATGAATGGAAGAAATAACAAAACTGGCCATATTTTGCATAGATGTGGATTCCCAGGGTGAACATAGTGCAATTCTAACAGTGTTGAGAGAAAAATTAAAAGCACATAAATATCACTACGTTGAGATCAATATGTAATCAGCGAATAAAAGAACCAAATAAAACTTTCTACAAAAATCTTAAATACTTTAAAATGAATAGAGAACACCAAGCAAAGCTATCCTCGTAAAAACAGAACAGTACAGAAAAATAAGTACAGAATCCAATATCTAAAACACTGGATCCTTGAAATATTGATAAAGTAAAAGGTTAGGACAACTTAAAAACAACTGTGCTCAGGATTGCATTTATATAATGGACCAATTCAAGGAAAAATAATTCAGGGTGTGTGTGTGTGTGTGTGTGTGTGTGTGTGTGTGTGTGTGTGTGTGTGTGTGTGTGTGTGTGTGTTTGAGGGAGAGAGAGAAACAGAGAGAAAAGAGGGCAAGGCATTAAAAAACTTTTTAACCATATAGGTGCTGCCCATTGGTTGGCAGTCCCAGCCTCCTGCCACACTGCCCTCTAGTTGTGCACTCCAGATGGGTGCACATCTCTGGAGGAATACAGGGAAGGAGAGCTAACTACAGCAGACAGAGGCGGGGCCAAGTAGTATTCTAGAGTGAAGATATTACTTGCAGGATAAGCTGGAGTTGCTCAGGCACAGTGGAGACAGGGGACAGGCACTCTGGACTGAGAGACCATACATGCAGGCACCTTGGGGAGAATGTGCAGGGCTGCTCAGGAAGCTGTAACTGGCACAGAGGCTATGTGGGCTGGGCTGGGTGTGGATGAAGCCGGAAGGTTAGGCTGCGGCATATCACAGAAAGTCTTATGCGTCCTACTGAGGGGCCTGTACTCTTTCAGTAGTGGAGAGTCCCTGGGAGGTTTTAATCAGGACATGGAAACCAGAATACTTATAACTATATATTAGACAACTTTGGTGACAGCGTGGTGAGTGGACTGAAGGGGAAACGAGCTAGAGGCCAGAAGACATAACGGAAGGTCACTGAATCTTCCAGGCACTAGAGGATGAAAACTTACAATAGAGTGAAGACTCCCAGATCTGCATCTTCATCTCTTTAGCTCCAGAGAGTCCAGAAATCCATCTCTCAAGCATCAATTTTGTATGTTCAACAGCTATTCAAGACTAAATTTGACAAATATTTATTGAGGACCAAATATGTGCAAGGTGCTTGGGGGTACACCAGTAAACAAAACAAACATTCCTGCTGTTGTGGAACTTACTCTGTAGCAGGTGGCTCCAGACAACAAATACATAAAACAATTAAGTCAATCCTGTACTGTATTAGAAGTTGATGAGTAAATGTTGGAAAAAATGCAGGGCTCCATGTGAAAAGTATTTATTCTATTTGTTAACTGTCCTCAACAAATAAAGAAGTTTCAGAATGTGAAAAAAAAGAAGTTGATGAGTGTTACAGGCAAAAAAAGAAAAAAAAAGCAGCATTGGGGGATCAAGAGTGCCTGGAGGGGAGGTGGTGGAAGAGGTCTGTAGCTTTGAAAAACTGGGAAGGGGGAGGAGCTTCAAGATGGCAGAAGAGTAAGACATGGAGATCACCTTCCTCCCCACAAATACATCAGAAATACATCTACATGTGGAACAACTCCTACAGAACACCTACTGAATGCTGGCAAAAGACCTCAGACCTCCCCAAAGGCAAGAAACTCCCCACGTACCTGGGTAGAGCAAAAGAAAAAAGAAAAAACAGAGACAAAAGAATAGGGACGGGACCTGCCCCAGTGGGAGGGAGCTGTGAAGGAAGAAAGGTTTCCACACACTAGGAAGCCCCTTCGCGGGTGGAGACTGCGGGTGGCGGAGGGGGGAGCTTCAAAGCCACGGAGGAGGGCACAGCAATGGGGGTGCGGAGGGCAAAGCGGAGAGATTCCCGCACAGAGGATTGGTGCCAACCAGCACTCACCAGCCCGAGAGGCTTGTCTGCTCACCCGCCGGGGCGGGCAGGGGCTGGGAGCTGAGGCTCGGGCTTCGGAGGTCGGATCCCAGGGAGAGGACTGGGGTTGGCTGTGTGAACACAGCCTGAAGGGGACTAGTGCACCACGGCTAGCTGGGAGGGAGTCCGGGAAGAAGTCTGGAGCTGCCAAAGAGGCAAGAGACTTTTTCTTGCCTCTTTGTTTCCTAGTGCACAAGGAGAGGGGATTAAGAGTGCCGTGTAACCATCGACAGATGAATGGATAAAGAAGTTGTGGTACATATATACAATGGAATATTACTCAGCCATAAAAAGGAATGAAATTGAGTCATTTGTTGAGACGTGAATGGATCTAGAGACTGTCATACAGAGTGAAGTAAGTCAGAAAGAGAAAAACAAATACAAATATCGTATATTAACACATGTATGTGGAACCTAGAAAAATGGTACAGATGAACTGGTTTGCAGGGCAGAAGTTGAGACACAGATGTAGAGAACAAACATATGGACACCAAGGGGGGAAAACCGCGGTGGGGTGGGGATGGTGGTGTGCTGAATTGGGCGATTGGGATTGACATGTATACACTGATGTGTATAAAATTGATGACTGATTAAAAAAAAAAAAGAATTGAAAAAATAAAATAAAAATTTTTTTTAAAAAGTATTAAAAAAAAAAAAGAGTGCCGCTTAAAGGGGCTCCAGAGACAGGCGCGAGCCGCGGCGATCAGCACGGACCCCAGAGACGGTCATGAGACACTAAGGCTGCTGCCGCCGCCACCAAGAAGCCTGTGTGCAAGCACAGGTCATTATCCATACCTCCCCTCCCGGGAGCCTGTGCAGCCCGCCATTGCCAGGGTCCCGTGATCCAGGGACAACTTCCCCGGGAGAACACACGGCGCACCTCAGGCTGGTGCAATGTCACGCCTGCCTCTGCCACCGCAGGCTCGCCCCACATTCTGTACCCTCCCTCCCCCCCCGGCCTGAGTGAGCCAGAGCCCCCTAATCAGCTGCTCCTTTAACTCCGCCCCGTTTGAGGGAAGAACAGACACCCTCAGGCGACCTACATGCAGAGGCGGGTCCAAATCCAAAGCTGAACCCCAGGAGCTGTGCGAACAAAGAAGAGAAAGGGAAATCTCTCCCAGTAGCCTCAGGAGGAGTGGATTAAATCTCCACAATCAACTTGACGTACCCTGCATCTGTGGAATACCTGAATAGACAACGAATCATCCCAAATTGAGGAGGTGGACTTTGGGAGCAAGGATATATATATATTTTTTCCCTTTTTCTCTTTTTGTGAGTGTGTATGTGTATGCTTCTGTGTGTGATTTTGTCTGTATAGCTTTGCTTTTACCATTTGTCCTAGGGTTCTGTCTGTCCGTTTTTTTTTTTTGTTTTTTGGTTTTTTAGTATAGTTTTTAGCACTTGTTATCATTGGTGGATTTGTTTGTTGGTTTGGTTGCTCTCTTCTTTCTTTTTTTTTATTACCAAAAAATTTTCTTTTAATATTTTTTTATTTTTTATTTTAATAACTTTTAAATTTTATTTTATTTTATTTTATCTTCTACTTTGTTTCTTTCTTTTTTTTCTCCCTTTTATTCTGAGCCGTGTGGATGACACGCCCTTGGTGTTCCAGCCAGGCATCAGGGTTGTGCCTCTGAGGTGGGAGAGCCAAGTTCAGGACACTGGTCCACAAGAGACCTCCCAGCTCCACGTAATATCAAACAGCGAAAGCTCTCCCATAGATCTCCATCTCAATGCTAAGACCCAGCTCCACTCAACGACCAGCAAGCTACAGTGCTGGACACCCTATGCCAAACAACTAGCAAGACAGGAACACAACCCCATCCATTAGCAGAGAGGCGGCATAAAATCACAAGGCCACAGACACCACAGAAAACACCAGCAGATGTAGACCTGCCCACCAGAAAGACAAGATCCAACCTCATCCACCAGAACACAAGCACTAGTCCCCTCCACGAGGAGGCCAACACAACCCACTGAACCAAGCTTAGCCACTGTGGACAGACACCAAAAACAACAGGAACTACGAACCTGTAGCCTGCGAAAAGGAGACCCCAAACACAGTAAGTTAAGCAAAATGAGAAGACACAGAAACACACAGCAGATGAAGGAGCAAGGCAAAAACCCAACAGACCTAACAAATGAAGAGGAAATAGGCAGTCTACCTGTAAAAGAGTTCAGAATAATGAGAGTAAAGATGATCCAAAATCTTGGAAATAGAATGGAGAAACTACAAGAAACATTTAACAAGGACCTAAAAGAACTAAATAGCAAACAAACAGTGATGAACAACACAATAAATGAAATCAAAAATTCTCTAGAAGGGATCAATAGCAGAATAACTGAGGCAGAAAAACGGATAAGTGACCTGGAAGATAAAATAATGGAAATAACTACTGCAAAGCAGAATAAAGAAAAAAGAATGAAAAGAATTGAGGACAGTCTCAGAGACCTCTGGGACAACATTAAATGCACCAACATTCGAATTATAGGGGTCCCAGAAGAAGAAGAGAAAAAGAAAGGGACTGAGAAAATATTTGAAGAGATTATAGTTGAAAACTTCCCTAATATGGGAAAGGAAATAGTTAATCAAGTCCAGGAAGCACAGAGAGTCCCATACAGGATACATCCAAGGAGAAACACAACAAGACACATATTAATCAAACTATCAAAAATTAAATACAAAGAAAAAATATTAAAAGCAGCAAGGGAAAAACAACAAATAACACACAAGGGAATCCCCATAAGGTTAACAGCTGATCTTTCAGCAGAAACTCTGCAAGCCAGAAGGGAGTGGCAGGACATATTTAAAGTGATGAAGGAGAAAAATCTACAACCAAGATTACTCTACCCAGCAAGGATCTCATTCAGATTTGATGGAGAAATTAAAACCTTTACAGACAAGCAAAAGCTAAGAGAATACAGCACCACCAAACCAGCTCTACAACAAATGCTAAAGGAACTTCTCTAGGCAGGAAACACAAGAGAAGGAAATGACCTACAATAACAAACCCAAACCAATTAAGAAAATGGGAATAGGAACATACATATCGATAATTACCTTAAATGTAAATGGATTAAATGCTCCAACCAAAAGACATAGACTGGCTGAATGGATACAAAAACAAGACCCATATATATGCTGTCTACAAGAGACCCACTTCAGACCTAGGGACACATACAGACTGAAAGTGAGAGGATGGAAAAAGATATTCCATGCAAATGCAAATCAAAAGAAATCTGGAGTAGCAATTCTCATATCAGACAAAATAGACTGTAAAACAAAGACTATTACAAGAGACAAAGAAGGACACTATATAATGATCAAGGGATCGATCCAAGAAGAAGATATAACAATTGTAAATATTTATGCAGCCAACATAGGAGCACCACAATACACAAGGCAAATACTAACAGCCATAAAAGGGGAAATCGACAGTAACACAATCATAGTAGGGGACTTTAACACCCCACTTTCACCAATGGACAGATCATCCAAAATGAAAATAAACAAGGAAATACAAGCTTTAAATGATACATTAAACAAGATGGACTTAATTCATATTTATAGCACATTCCATCCAAAAACAACAGAATACACATTCTTCTCAAGTGCTCATGGAACATTCTCCAGGATAGATCATACCTTGGGTCACAAATCAAGCCTTGGTAAATTTAAGAAAATTGAAATTGTATCAAGTATCTTTTCCGACCACAATGCTATGAGACTAGATATCAATTAGAGGAAAACGTCTGTAAAAAATACAAACACATGGAGGCTAAACAATACACTACTTAATAACCAAGAGATCACTGAAGAAATCAAAGAGGAAATAAAAAAATACCTAGAAACAAATGACAATGAAAACACGACGACCCAAAACCTATGGGACGCAGCAAAAGCAGTTCTAAGAGGGAAGTTTATAACAATACAATCCTATCTCAAGTAACAAGAAACATCTCAAATAAACAACCTAACCTTACACCTAAAAAATTAGAGAAAGAAGAACAAAAAGCCCCAAAGTTAGCAGAAGGAGAGAAATCATAAAGATCAGATCAGAAAAAAATGAAAAAGAAATGAAGGAAACAATAGCAAAGATCAATAAAACTAAAAGCTTGTTCTTTGAGAAGATAAGCAAAATTGATAAACCATTAGCCAGACTCATGAAGAAGAAAAGGGAGAAGACTCAAATCAATAGAATTAGAAATGAAAAAGGAGAAGTAACAATGGACACTGAAGAAATACAAAGGATCATGAGAGATTACTACAAGCAACTATATGCCAATAAAATGGACAACCTGGAAAAAATGGACAAATTCTTAGAAAAGCACAACCTTCCGAGACTGAACCAGGAATAAATAGAAAATATAAACAGATCAATCACAAGCACTGAAATTGAGACTGTGATTAAAAATCTTCCAACAAACAAAAGCCCAGGACCAGATGGCTTCACAGGTGAATTCTATCAAACATTTAGAGAACAGCTAACACCTATCCTTCTCAAACTCTTCCAAAATATAGCAGAGGGAGGAACACTCCCAAACTCATTCTATGAGGCCATCATCACCTTGATACCAAAACCAGACAAAGATGTTACAAACAAAGAAAATTACAGACCAATATCACTGATGAATATAGATGCAAAAATCCTCAACAAAATACTAGCAAACAGAATCCAACAGCACATTAAAAGGATCATACACCATGATCAAGTGGGGTTTATCCCAGGAATGCAAGGATTCTTCAATACACGCAAATCAATGAATGTGATACACCATATTAACAAATTGAAGGAGAAAAACCATATGATCATCTCAGTAGATGCAGAAAAAGCTTTCGACAAAATTCAACACCCATTTATGATAAAAACCCTCCCGAAAGTAGGCATAGAGGGAACTTTCCTCAACATAATAAAGGCCATATATGACAAACCCACAGCCAACATTGTCCTCAATGGTGAAAAACTGAAACCATTTCCACTAAGATCAGGAACAGGACAAGGTTGCCCACTCTCACCACTATTATTCACCATAATTTTGGAAGTTTTAGCCACAGCAATCAGAGAAGAAAAAGAAATAAAAGGAATCCAAATCGGAAAAGAAGTAAAGCTGTCACTGTTTGCAGATGACATGATACTACACATAGAGAATCCTAAAGATGCTACCAGAAAACTACTAGAGTTAGCCAATGAATTTGGTAAAGTAGCAGGATACAAAATTAATTCACAGAAATCTTTTGCATTCCTATACACTAGTGATGAAAAATCTGAAAGTGAAATTAAGAAAACACTCCCATTTACCACTGCAACAAAAAGAATAAAATATCTAGGAATAAACCTACTTAAGGAGACAAGAGACTGGTATGCAGAAAATTATAAGACACTGATGAAAGAAATTAAAGATGATACAAATAGATGGAGAGATATACCATGTTCTTGGATTGGAACAATCAACACTGTTAAAATGACTATACTACCCAAAGCAATCTATAGATTCAATGCAATTCCTATCAAACTACCACTGGGGCTTTCCTGGCAGCGCTGTGGTTGAGAGTCTGCCTGCCAATGCAGGGGACACGGGTTCGAGCCCTGGTCTGGGAAGATCCCATGTGCCGCAGAGCAACTAGGCCCATGAGCCACAACTACTGAGCCTGCGCGCCTGGAGCTTGTGCCTTGCAACAGAAGAGGTCGCGACAGTGAGAGGCCTGCACACCGCGATGAAGAGTGGCCCCCACTCACCGCAACTAGAGAAAGCCCTCGCACAGAAACGAAGACCCAACACAGCCAAAAACAAACAAATAAGTAAATAAATAAAAATTTAAAAAAACAAAACCAAAAACTACCACTGGCATTTTTCACAGAACTAGAACGAAAAATTTCACAATTTGTATGGAAACACAAAAGACCCCGAATAGCCAAAGCAATCTTGAGAAAGAAAAACAGAACTGGAGGAATCAGGCTCCCTGACTTCAGACTATACTACAAAGCTACAGTAATTAAGACAGTATGGTGTTGGCACAAAAACAGAAATATAGATCAATGGAATAGGATAGAAAGCCCAGAGGTAAACCCACGCACATATGGTCACCTTATCTTTGATAAAGGAGGCAAGAATATACAGTGGAGAAAAGACAGTCTCTTCAATAAGTGGTGCTGGGAAAACTGGCCAGCTACATGTAAAAGAATGAAATTAGAACACTCCCAAACACCATACACAAAAATAAACTCAAAACGGATTAGAGACCTAAATGTAAGGCCAGACACTATCAAACTCTTAGAGGAAAACATAGGCAGAACACTCTATGACATAAATCACAGCAAGATCCTTTTTCACCCACCTCCTAGAGAAATGGAAATAAAAACAAAAATAAACAAATGGGACCCAATGAAAGTTAAAAGCTTTTGCACAGCAAAGGAAACCATAAACAAGACCAAAAGACAACCTTCAGAATGGGAGAAAATATTTGCAAATGAAGCAACTGACAAAGGATTAATCTCCAAAATGTACAAGTAGCTCATGCAGCTCAATATGAAAACAACAAACAACCCAATCCAAAAATGGGCAGAAGACGTAAATAGACATTTCTCCAAAGATATACAGATTGGCAACAAACACAGGAAATAATGATCAACATCATTAATCATTAGAGAAATGCAAATCAAAACTACAATGAGATATCATCTCACACCGGTCAGAATGGCCATCATCAAAAAATCTACAAACAATAAATGCTGGAGAGGGTGTGGAGAAAAGGGAACCCTGCACTGTTGTTGGGAATGTAAATTGATACAGCCACTATGGATAACAGTTTGGAGGTTCCTTAAAAAACTAAAAATAGAACTACCATACAACCCAGCAATCCCACTACTGGGCATATACCCTGAGAAAACCATAATTCAAAAAGAGTCATGTACCAAAATGTTCATTGCAGCACTATTTACAATAGCCAGGACATGGAAGCAACCTAAGTGTCCATCAACAGATGAATGGACAAAGAAGATGTGGCACATATATACAATGGAATATTACTCAGCCATAAAAAGAAACGAAATTCAGTTATTTGTAGTGAGGTGGATGGACCTAGAGTCTGTCATACAGAGTGAAGTAGGTCAGAAAGAGAAAAACAAATACCGTATGCTAACACGTATATATGGAATCTAAAAAAAAAAAAAAAAAAAAGGTCATAAAGAACCTAGGGGCAAGACAGGAATAAAGACACAGACCTACTAGGAATAAAGACACAGACCTACTAGAGAATGGACTTGAGGATACGGGGAGGGGGAAGGGTAAGTTGGGACAAAGTGAGAGAGTGGCATGGACATATATATACTACCAAATGTAAAATAGATAGCTAGTGGGAAGCAGTCGTTTAGCACAGGGAGAACAGCTCGGTGCTTTGTGACCACCTAGAGGGGTGGGATAGGGAGGGAGACGCAAGAGGGAAGAGATATGTGGACATATGTATATGTATAACTGATTCACTTTGTTATAAAGCAGAAACTAACACACCATTGTAAAGCAATTATACTCCAATAAAGATGTTAAGAAAAAAAAAAAAAGAAAAACTGGGAAGGTGCCTTTTAAGTAAAGAGTTGGTGGAAGAGAGGACTTAGCCATCTAAATACAGCTATGCCTGGTGTGTCTGAAGCACAGCAAAGGGGCCAGTAAGCTTGGACCTCGGTGACTAGAAGATGAGATCAGAGAAGACAAAGAATGGGATCAGGCAGGGCCTTGTAGGCCACTGTGAGACCTGGGCCTTTATTGGAGTGAAATATGACGCCACTGCAGAGTGTTGAGCAAGGGAGTGATTATGTTTGAATGGAATCACCTTGAGTGGGTGTGGGAGAAGGTTGCTGGTGGCAGGGGGGTGGGATAGGGCTAAAATGGAGAAGTGAGGCTGGTTGGGAGTTGGGAGGCTGCTGTTAATAGTGCAGGTAAGTGATGGCAGTGGCCTAGGCCAAGAGGAAGGAATAAGTGATGAGAGGTGGCTGAATTCTGGTTATATTTTGAATGCAGCTAAAAGGATTTGCAGATGGATTTGGAGATGAGGTGTGTGAGGAAAAAAATGAGTCAAGAATATGCCAAGGATTTTGGCTTTTGTAACAGGGAGAATGGTTCTGCCAGTTACAAAGGAGCTGGAGGGTGGAGCAAGTTTGGCAGGGATGTGTGAAGATCAGTAGTTTTGTTCATGTTTGACATAGTTTTTAGACATCTAAATGGAGATGTTTAGTTTGCAGTTGGATATTTGAGTCCTGGAGTTGGGGAGAAAGGTCTGGACTAGAGACTTAAATAAGGAAGTTGTCTGCATATCAGTGGTATGAAAGCCATGAGATTGGATGAAACCACCAAGGAAAGGAGTGTAGGGAATGAAGAGAGGAGAACCGTGTGCTAGGGCTCACTGACGCCAACAGGCTGGGGAGAGCAGGGTGACCAAGAAGGAGCAGTTGGGTATACCTTCTGGCACCTCCGTCTACTCCCATGAAACTTGTTCTCCCATTCCATATCCTATCTTGGTGCCTAAAATTTCCCACATTTCCAAGACATCATGGTTGACTCCCACCTGCAGGTGTTTTAAATATGTCCACCTGCATCCATCCCCAGGGCAGTATCACTTCTTACCTGGATTATTACAACAGCTTCCTACCTGGTCTTCCCTCTCCATTCTTGTCCCTGATCATCCATTCCCCAACGTAACAGAGATATCTTTTTAAAAAGACAATCTGATTATGTTATTTTTATGTTTAAAAACAGTTCAACTCCTTAGCACAGTTTAAAAGCCATGCATGATTTGGCTTCTGCCTAATTCTCCAGCCTTGCCACTTGCCATCTCCTCCCTAGAAATCTAGGCTCCAGCCACCCTGTCCTTCTTTGAGTTGTTGAAGCAAGCCATGTGTTCTTCCACTCTGGGTTTCAGCACATAGATCCCTCTTTATGGAACACCTCTGGCCTCACCTTCACCTGGTTAACCTTACTCTCCCTTTCAGTCTCATCTTAGGGAACATTTCTTCTAGGAAGCCTTCTCCAATGCTTCTCTTGCCCTCTAGGAAGGGATTAGGAACTCTCCCATGTGCTCATACATCAAACCTGCCTCCCCCTTATCTGGACTTTATAATGTTGTGTTGTAATTTACTTATTCATACCTCCCACTAGACTATAAGCTCCATCTTTAGCCCCTGGCATACTGCCATTACATGGCACTTGGTAAGAATTTGTTGAAGAATAGATAATGGAATGAATACATGAAAGAATGATCCTGAATAAAAACTCTGGCAGTATGGATATAACAGAAAGAAAGGACTAGATTAGAAATTTATGTGACAATGATGCAACATCAATACTGATCATTGAGGAGACTGAGAAATCAAAGATGGCTAAAAAATGTCTACCTTGGGTGTAATAAACAAAGGTAAGGAAAATAGGCAGAGAAGAGTTTTGGGGCAAAAATAATACTTCAGTTAATAACTGAGTGTCTGTTGGTCATTCAAGTGGCAGTGTCTTTAAGGTGACTAACAACATGGGCACAGTGGTTTAGAGAGAAGAGGGAGTTAGAGATAGCAATTGGTGAACCACTGATCCATCGGTGTATTTGAAGTCATGGAGGTAAATGAGATCACCCATAGGCATGTTCAGTAAGAGAAAGGAGGGATTCAGATGGAACCCTAAAGACCAGAATCTAAACTTTCTATCTAAAGGCTGAAGGAAAGGTTTGAGTGGTATTTCAGAAGCTTGAGAAATTTCAAGAAAGGAAAAGCAAGATGTATAGTGTCAAATCTCATAGAGGGGTCAAGTGGGATAACAGAAGTGTCTGTCAGATTTGGCAATGAGGTTTCCAGTGATTAGAGTGAGGATATCTTCTTGGGAGTGGGGAAGAGACTGCTTGAGTTGAATAAGTTAAAGAATGAATGATAGTAGAAAAAATGAGATAGTGATTTTCAAGAATTCTTTATTTAAAGGATAAGGCAGAAATAGGAGTGAATACTTAAGGCAACTGTATATTAAGGATCTTCTCAGGGTGTGTGCTTCTTTCTAGAAGCAGCGAGTTGAGTAAGGGCTGAATGAAAAAAGGCAATGGAGATTTTAAAGATGAGAAGGGTTGGTAGGGAAGGTGGGATAGATGGAGCAAGGTGCTGGAAGATGTGGGGAAGAATGGGATCAAGACCATAGGTTGAAAAGACCATTTCATCATTTGATAGAGAAGCAAGGAAGTAATAACGGGGGGGGGGGGCGGTGACACAGAAAACTATTCAGGCTTCTGTTTGCTCTCTAAACTATGAGGGAAGATACTACACTGAGAAGAAGGGGAGCCAATGAGATTCAAGAGCTTGAGGGAATAGTGGAAGTTTGTAATAATTGTGGTGGGAAAGGGTAAAAATGAGACTAGAGACAAGTAAACAGATTTGCTGGTAAGAGAAGCAGGTGCTATGAATTGGCCAAAATGGGCAATGACCAAAACAAGAATAAAAGTTCTCTTGAGAAATAATACTTATCCTAATGCACAATGCTCATTTTCATTGAGTAACTAAACAGTCAGCATGGCAGATTTGGGAATTAAATGGTCCCATAATCATAACCTCTGTAGTGAATTCTTTGTAATGTTTATTAATTCATCAGATCTATGAACGTTTATTAAGAAGAAATGCCAGCATTTGATTATTTTTATTTCAAAACCATTATTATTGAAATCTGTAAGGAATAACTTCAGGGAAAAGAAAAACATTGAAACAGATACTCTGTTCTCTTTTCAATAAGACCAACAGTCTAAAGATGTTAAAGAAATGAATCAGATATAATAATTATCTAAGTCTGAAAATTAAAACCCATTTAGGAATTGTGAGGGAGCCTTGACCCTAAATACAAGTCTTGTTATTCATTTAGAATCTTTAATAACATTTGGAAAGCAATTAATCAAGTTATGACATAGATTCAAGAGCTGTCACCTTTCATTATCATTAATGAAACTGTCTAGGGTTTTATCTGCACTTTTCTGGTGATTTAAAGAACAACTTTTTGGTAAGCTATTTGAAGACTATAAGAATGTTTAAAGTCATTGGACCTTGACGTACAAATTTCAATGAACAATCCAAATGTGTGTTAGTGAGACTGAAATAAAATTTAGAAGTATCTTAATTTTGACATGACAGAAAGTGAATTTTAAAAAGTCCAAAATGCATATTCATTTCTGTTAGGAGAAAGCTTTCTTCTGTCAACACCTTTGCTTTGATTGCTTCTCTATATAATTCAATAGAACTTAAAATATTTACTGTACACTTTTACTCTCAGTTAAAAAAAAAAAACAGCTAGGGTAATATTTTAGGTCCAAAGTTTCACACAGGCCCTAAATGATTCTATTTGTCTGCTGTCCTTATCTTAACTAGAGAGTGGTCAGGCCGCGAGCTCACTTTGGACAGTGTGCCCTTCAGCAGGAGCTGGAGGGATTCTGCCTGAATGTGAGGCCAGAATCAGATGACAGCTGCTCACCTGAGACTCTCAGAGTAGCAAAAAGACAGGAAGTGAGGGCAGGCCCTGATATAAGCTTTCCTTAACTCTTTAGACTACTGTATAAGTTTAGAACATGAGAAGTACAATTCTTACACACACTAAAGCATTAACTCTGTACAATCGAGACCCAAAGAAATGGTCTCAAGATAATATCCGCAAGAAAAGCTAATATACATACACTGCAGATGATATCCCAATGGAAAATAATTATTGATATAGTTTTAAGGGCCATAACTTTTGATCCCAACAGTAACAAATGCATTATAATGCCCTGATATGCTAGAAAATTTTAGTCGTGAAAATGGTATAAAACATTTGTAAGCTGGGTTTTTCTTTTAATACTCTGATTCCTTCTGAGAACACAGAATTTCATTTACAGTGTTTTTGAGTAGCTAAAAGAGTGCATAGGACATGCCTCTGACACTCAGAATAGAAGTCCCTCTTTTTCTGCTACATATTCCTGCTATTCTTACTGGTAGCTAAGGGTAGGATAGACTAAGAGGGCTGATTTAGAAATGGGTAGATGATAGCCTAGTTTCTCCCAGAATCAAACCACCTGTGACAGAGTTGGAGGAAGCTTCGACTTTGCTTATCATGTGCCTACCATTTTCCTGTGAGCTTCCCTTGATTCCCTACTCAGTTTTGACCAGCCTTTTTCCTATTTGGAAGGTGGCAGCCTGATTTCTAATGGGACACTCTCTTCATGACTTGCAATGCACCCAAATCCATGACCCTTAAGCGTATCCACCCACCTCTCCATTCCTTTAACCTTGCTGACCCATTACCCTGGTAAAACCTGCAGGTCTTCTCCTTCATTAACTATTTCCTATACTTGTAGCATGAGAGTTATCACAAAAATGTCTTAAATTGAATTACATTTTTCCAAATGTACAAATACAGAGGCATTTGACTGCTCATTTATCAAGCTGTGAGACCTTTTAATTAGAGTTTAAAAAATCCTCTAAATGTAAATGTGTACAAACACATGGATATATAATTATTACTGATGGTTTGGTCAACCATTGAAATTGAAATTAAGCATGTGAAAACTACATAAATAAGTTACTCCTTATACAGTGCTATGTACAATTAAATTTCAAAACAAGTTTTAATGATAATATATGTATTCAGCAAACTTTCAGATTCACCTAAGAAAACCTCCATTTCAAGACCATAATAGCACAATTTTCCTCTTTGTTCCCACCAACATATAAAAAATTGACGAATTCTGGCACCTCAATGTCATAAAGAAACAACACACTTTCGATCAGGAAAGGTTTTCTGGGGCCAAAATGTTATGAGTTGTTAGAAATTCACAACATGATATCAAGAAAAATGTCAATGACCATACTTCAGTACTATGCCTTCTAAATACTACTTTCTTTCTTTTAGAGAGAAGGAGTTGCTGTCTCCATAGCCTTCAGTACTCTAATCATGTGGATTTCAATTGCACTTAAAGCTACATATTTATTTCAAGTCTATATGGGAAGTCTAGTTACTAGAAAATACACACTCACAAACAGGAAATCTAACTACAGTAAGAAGGTGTTTTTTTCCCCCACACAATAGAGTTCAAAGATGTGTCATCTATGTAATTTGGAGCAAAACCCAACACCACTATTACTGTTGAGTACCCCTCTCTCCCCTCCTATATTATGGCAACTTATGATTATAGCATTATGTTTTCCAAGACTGTTTGAACTTGCTGCTCTTGCTTATAGATACAAATGACCTGCCCTTTTCTGTGCAAAGCTTTCAATCAGTAAGCATGTCAAGGTGGGAGGAAGGATGGCAGGAACAGTAAAAGGGAAAAAAAATCAATTTTCAGAAAGCATATGGTAACAACTGAATATTTAATCAAATTAGCCTAGAAATTCCTTCCTATTTTCAGCATTCTTTGCAAGGCTGTTGCATCATGGTACAGAATGAATTTCAATAAATGTCATATATTTAGTTAGATGGCTTATTTTTAAAATTTGTTGAACCAGGTCACTGACTCAGAATAGATCTCATTCCAAGACATGACAGATGGATATTGATACTGAATAAAAAGATTGACATTAGCTGGAAGGTTCTGGGCAGAAGAAGAAGTCATTCATTTAACATTTAACAAAATATTTACTGAGTACCTACTGTGTGCCAGGATAAAATGATAAACATTTGGACTTTATATTGTAATAGAAAGAGGAGTTGTTCCAAAATAATTTCCTTGGGGTTAGTAAGGATTACAATGGAATACCAATAGTGAGCAAGGTCCTTAAAAGTACTTACATTTTTCACATTGCATCAGAAAAATGCATTAGTACTCATTCAAACATCCATTTTGTTATGGTTGCAGGATTTTAGACCTAACTCAGATTTTTGAAGATGCTGTTTACTGACGCTTAACAAAAACCAACTTCCTATTTTTCTGGAACAAAAGGGGCCTTACATGGTTTCAAAGATTTCTTAGACATCAAAGAGCTTAGAAAGACATACAGTTTATGGGTAATGATTTAGGATTTAGTAAATCAAAAACACATGGATTAAATTTCCTTTAAAAGACCCCTAGGTTTAAATTTTAAGAGGTAAAATGTTGGTCTAAACACACAATAGTCCCAAAAAAGCCAAAATTTATTTTTAAAGATAGTTTGAGTTGTCTTATGGACCTAAAACTTGGCTGGGTTTTACTTTCCCACATGATTAGGCCTCAAAGGAGACAACCTGCCTTCTGATAAACAAATTTACTCCACCTCTCTCATTTGTGAAGACTACATTATTTCAAAGGTCTCTAGCTCTGAATGCTCTTCTTGATATTTTCAATAAAATATTAAAAACCAGAAACATCCCATGGTCTTATCGAACAACTGGAGTACATTTTAATTCCTCCAAGTCAATTTTTTTTTTTTTTTACATACAACTTTAAAATTGGACCTGAGAGTCTAGGTGCTAGGTACAGATTTCCAGCTATCAGAGAACAAGAGATCATTTGAAAACAGGAAAAGGCCACTGATCTTAATATGTGCACTGTTTCATGACATATTATTATATTTGCATTTAAAATAGTAGGAAGAAATACAGTACATGATCTTCCGTTCTAACACAATGGCTTTCCGGAAGGCCGCTAGCCTGGGTATTTCACCGAGTTTTTAGGATTAAAGGAAACAAGTTAGTTCACAACCTGTGAGCTTTCATTCCTTTGGAAAAATAGACTGCAACACTGATCTAATGGCTTTTAAAGGGTACTCAAAACCAACACAGTGCACGTTTTGAATTTCAGTGGTGGAGGAATAACAACTGGTGAAGTCCAGGCAGGTCTTAAAAATCAAAACAAAACAGAGAAAGCACCAGTATTCTAAACAGAGAGTTTATTCTGAATGAGAACCTGGAAATGAAATAGGAAATCTACATATAAAGTTATGATGAATTTAGATTTCAGGAAATTATTGCTGCAGTTTAAGAATGAAATGACTACATTACTCTTATAGTTTAGAAATATACATAGTTTGACAGAAAGCATGAGGGTTGATGAGTTTAGGAAAATAAGTATGTGCCGATAGATGATGAATTAGAAAATATCTTTTTTTCTTAGTTGCTAAGCTAATTTTCCAATGAGGAAAAAAGGCTGAG